>NC_140247.1:14701695-14704945 GCF_949987555.1 Borostomias antarcticus | reverse complement strand
TATCTGAGTCTGGAGAGAGACTATATTTGAGTCTGGAGAGAGACTACCTCTCTCCTTCCACAGAGCGCCCTCTAGAGGCCCATTCAGCCGGCGTCCCTCTGGACCCTGGACCTGGGGTCGGCACACACACACACACACACACTCCCCCGTGAGACCCGCGGTAGAGAGCTGACCGCCGTCACCCGTTCACGATGAGGGCTCCGCTTCCCCCGGCCGTCCAGAGGGTGGTCAGCGCGGAGGATGGGCTTCGACGCGACGGCCGTAGAACCCTGCTGACCAGATCAGCCAAGGGGCGGAGCGGTCAGGGTTTAGGGGGTCTTAAAACTCGGCCCGACTCGCTTTCTCCAGCCGAGGGGGGAGGTTAGGGTAACGTCCGCCACAGATCGCCGGATGCCGTCAAAACCTTTACGGCTGTCCGGTCGACACGGCCGGCGTGCGTCTGTGGGTCTGACGCCCGGGAGGTCGCGGTGCCGAGGTGTCGTCCTTTGCTCTCTAGCGACGTCTCTCTCTCTCCTCTTTCTCTCTCTCCTCTTTCTCTCTCTCCTCTCTCTCTCTCTCCTCTTTCTCTCTCTCTCTCCCTCCGCCGCTCCGCTCCATTCCAGAGTCGCGTGCTGGTCTGGTCACTCACTCACACGCTGTCTAGTCAGTCCTCCCTCTCTCTCTCTCTCTCTCTCTCCTTCTCTCTCTCCCTCTCTCCTCTCCATTTCTCTCTCCCTCGCCTTCTCTGTCTCCCTCCCATGCTCTCTCTCTCTTCCCTATCTCTCTCTCCCTCTCCTCCTCTCTCCCTCCCTCTCTCTCCCTCTCTCCCTCCCTCTCTCTCCCTCCCTCTCTCTCTCCCTCTCTCTCCTCCCTCTCCCTCTCCCTATCTCTCTCTCCCTCTCCCTCCCTCTCTCTCTCTCTCCCTCCCTCTCTCTCTCTCCCTCTCTCTCTCTCTCTCTCCCTCCATCTCTCCATCTCTCCGTGTGTTGGGTGTTTTCCAGGGCAGCTGGCAGGGTGTTACAGCTGTCGTTAGTGTCTGGTTTCAATATACCCATTCTATCACCCCCCCACCCCCCCACACCCACACACACACACACACACACACATGCATACTCACACACACCCACACACACACACACACACACACACACCCACGCACCCACACATACATGCACGCAAACACACACGCACGTGTACACACACACACACACACACACACACACACACACACACACACACACACACACACACACACACCTCTGAGTCCAGGCCAGCAACAGGCAGGGGGATATGCAAGCTGGCAGAAGCTGATGAGCGGAGCCACATACACACAACACACGCACACACACACACACACTTTCAGACTCGCTCATGTGAACTGAACCAGCATGCTAAAACCTGAAACACAAGACTGGCTGCCGTGTGTGTGTGTCTGTGTTTGTGTGCGCATGTGCGCGTGTGCTGTGTGTGTGTGTGTACGTGCGCGTGTGTACGTGTGTGTGTCTAAGTGCCAGTCTTGACAGGCTGTCATAACTTTGAATGCATTGGTGGTCACTGGTCAGCGCATCGGAGTCTATCTTCACCGTGGCAGATTTACTGTGCGTTTGTGAAAACGGAGCATTGTGGGTAATGCAAATCGACGGAAAAAAACAATACGGCAACCAACAAGTGTGTGTGAGGATCCGTCACAAGCTACCAGAACAGCTTCAGCGCACCTTGGCATAGATTCACCAAGTCTCTGAGATTCTGCAGGAGGGGTGGAACACCATTCCACCAAAATAGAGTCCCTCATTTGGTGTTTCTCACAAAAATCTCTGGTAGGTGTTCAACCAGGTTGGGATCTGGTGACTTCGAAGGCCCTAGCGTTTGATTCACGTCGTTTTCATACTCATCAAACCCTTCAGCGATGCCTGGTGCATCTTGGGATGTGGGAGGAGTCATCCTGAAAGAGACCACGCCCATCAGGGTAGACATGTTTCATCGTAGGATGAGGGCCGATGCCTTGGAGTATCTTCTCTCTCTATGCGATCGTCAACAGACTGTTCGTGCTGATGGTCTCATCACATCCCGCACTGACATTCTCAATAACTAGAGGAGGAGTTCTATTTTTAGAAAATAGAATTTTACTTCTATTTTATTTCCCTTACATATCACACTGATGCACGAGCATCGCGGTCATCAAATGTACACTTTCAACCACAATTTCCTATTTACTGATGTCTTTCCTATGGATCTAAATGCTATCTATACACGCCCCAGAGCATGATGGGATGTCGACTGCTTCACTGTATCCTGCAGCACACCTGTACGGAAGCATCTGCATTCATTATGTTTCTCCACGGATTTATTGATTTATTCTGTTTTTTCCCGTTAATTTTCCCCCCATCTGGATGTGCTGTAAACTCCCCACGCGCACACATGATCACAAACAGACACAGAACAGACTCGGACCGAGCCCTTCTCTCCCCCTAGTCACAGACGACGAGAGATGTAAACCATCCACTGGTGTTAACTGCTGTCAAGCCATAATAACGGTTGCATGGCTGCTATGTAGAAAATACAGTGTAATTCAATGTTTGACTGTTTGTGATAACACTCTGGGCAGACATGATAACAGGCAGGGCAGAAGTTTGACAGATCGTTCCTTTTGCTCGCTGTGATGTTTGACTGCGTGACGTGTTCCAGCCGACAGCTGTTTGAGCTCAGTGTTTCTCCTCTCTCCCCCCCTCTCTCTCTCTCCTCTCTCTCTTCTCTCTCCTGCTGTCCTCCCTCTTCTCTCCTCGATTCTCGTCTCATCTCTTCTCCTCTCTCTCTCTCTTCTCTCCTCTCTCTCTCTCCTCTTCTCTCTTCTTCTCTCCTCTCTCTCTCTCTCTCTCTCTCCTCTTCTCTCTTCTCTCCTCTCTCTCTCTTCTCTCATCTCTCTCTCTCTTCTCTCCTCTCTCTCTCTCTTCTCTTCTCTTCTCTTCTCTTCTCTTCTCTCTCTCTCTCTCTCTCTCTCTCTCTCTCTCTCTCTCTCTCTCAGGACCAGGAAACTGCAGATCAGGAACATCCCGCCCCACCTGCAGTGGGAGGTGAGTCAGGGCCTGTTCTACCTCCTCTCCCTAACCCAACCCTAACCCTAACCCAACCCTAACCCTAACCCTAACCCAACCCTAACCCAACCCTAACCCTAACCCTGGGTCTAGTTATACCTCCTCTCTAACACTGGGTCTGAGTAAGGCCTGTTCTACTTCCTCTCCCTAACCCAACCCTGACCCTAACCCAACCCTAA
>NC_140247.1:14616695-14689195 GCF_949987555.1 Borostomias antarcticus | reverse complement strand
AATCTGGCGCCGTCTCCCGACGGTGTAACAGCGTCACGTCGTGGTTGTGTTTTTGGTAACGTCGTCCGGGTCCGGCGGCGTGTGTTGTTGTGGGCGGGGCCTGCTGCCGTGGTAACGCCTGGTGCTCTCCGCCCCCCCCCCCCCAGGCCCCGGAGCAGGAGACCGTGCACGTCTATATCCCTGCCCAGGCCGTGGGCGCCATCATCGGGAAGAAGGGGCAGCACATCAAACAGCTGAGCCGCTTCGCCGGCGCCTCCATCAAGGTGAGACGCCGCCTGGACACATCACATTACATTACATTATATTACATTACATTACAACACATTACATCACATCACATTACATTACATCACATTACAGAACATTATATTCTATTACATTATATTACATTACATCACATTATATTACATTATATTACATTACATTACATTATATTACATTACATTACATTACATTACATTACATCAATCAATCAATCAAAGCTTTATTTGTATCGCGCATTTCATACCCAGAGGCAACACAATGCGCTTTACAGAGAACAAGGGAGGTGGGCATACGACCCACTCTCTACATATTCCAGAGGGAAGCAAAAAAACAGTAATCACCCGAGGGCCAGATAAGTGAGCTGTAAAAATTCTTCCCTGACCCCTCTCAACAAGGCGATCGAGCAAGCTCCTGGAGTATGTTTGTCTACCGGCTAAGAACATTTATAAAGCAATACATTACATTAAATTACATTTCAGAGTAAGAGAGGCTAAAAAAGCATCATAGGAGAGAGGGCATCCTATGGACATGCTTTGACATCCACAGCAGACACGGGGGTGTCTATTGGACTCCGGGAGGTCTGCTGGTGACAGTGGGGCATCCACTGGACCTGGTTAGAAGATAGGAGGGAGAGAGAGAGGCACTAGGGAGAGGGAAGGCAGAACAGGGTTAGTAGCACATAGAGCCATACACAGATGTTGAAACAGGCAACCTGGAGCAAGCTCCTGGAATATATTTGTCTAATGGCTAAGAACATTTAAAGAGCAATAAATTACATTAAATTAAATTTTCAGTGCAAGAAAGGCTAAGAGCATCAGGTCCAGGCCTAAGCTGCATGTGGACTGATGTGTGTCTGTGTGTACGTGTGTGTGTGTGTGTGTGTGTGTGTACTAAATACTACGACATCCACAGCTGACACGGAGGTATCTATCGGACTCAGGGTGGTCTGCTGGCGACAGTAGGGCATCCACTGGACCTGGTTAGAAGGTAGGAGGGAGAGAGAGAGGCACTAGGGGAGGCAGAAAACGGTTAGTAGCACACTGAGCCAACGAAGCCACACAGCTGTCAGAACAGAACAAGCCTGTTTCAGGGTAACCAGCTTCTGTACCCTACTTGATATACATACAGTGCATAGCAGGATAAATACCAATGTATACAGAGTATTCACAGGTAGGTTTGAGGCTGCCTTTCTGTGTCTCAAGGTCCTAGCTAGTGATTGTAGGCTAGGTCGAAAAGGTACGTCTTGAGGTCTCGCTTGAAGACCTCCGTTGTTTCGGCCCTTCTTAGGCACTCCGGTAGGGTGTTCCAGAGGTTGGGGGCATAGAAACTAAAAGCTGCCTCTCCGTGTTTCTTGGTCCTGGGCCGCGTTTCCCAGAGGCATCGTTAAGGCATCGTAGCGCTACGTGCTTCTTAAGAACGTCGTTAGGTCCACATCTAGGTGGCGATTCGTTTCCCAGAACCTTCTTAAGCCAAGGTATACCTTGGCTACGAAGGCTCTGGGAAACAGCTCCACCCAAGGTACATCGTAAATCGCCCTTACGATGTACCTTCCGAAGATACATCGTTAGCCCTCCTTGGAGTCGAAGCGCTGTTTCCCAGAGCCTTCTTAGCCAAGGTATACCACAGCCAAGGGATACGTTACGAAGGGCGGTCGGACCCCATGATAAGCTGTCCCTTGGCGATGCGCTCCGTTCATCCCGTTATAGTTTAAACTCGATTAGAGCAAAATTACACTTTTAAAAAGGAGAGTTGCAATACAGCGCACATCTATCTATCCTACCTGCGCGATTCACATCATTAGTGTACACAAAATACAATTAACTTGAATTATGAAAATAATGTCATGGAGCCTACAGAACACATCATGGGAATGTTGTTTTTAAAACTTTTATTGAGCCAAGCAACATATACGGACTATCCATAGCCTAATATAATCCACTTTGTGAACAACAACAACATTTTCTTATGTAAAGGGATAATTTGATGACATGACTTTTCTGCCTGTCTTTATATATTGTCAGACAGATATCCTGGCAAATTGATTAATCCAATGAGGCCATCTAGATGAATAGTCAAATATCCTCACACACGCTCCAGAATATTGTAGAAAGCCTTCCCAGAACAGTGGAGGCTGTTATAGCTGCACAGGGGGGACCAACTCCATATGATGCCTATTCATTTAGAATGGGATGTCATGAAAGTTGTAATGTGTAGGTGGCCCAATACTGTTGTCCTTATAGTGTACTTTGCTAACAGATTCACAGTATTTAGTGATCTTACAAATGCTGTTTGTTATATTGTGTGCCTTCTTCAAAACCTCTACTGTTGTAATGTGGCAAGAAACGACAAATATACAGGATAAAGGGAACTTGTTTAATATTGGTTGGGAAAAAACATGGGCAGGTTTGTTCTTCAGACTTTTGTCCTGTAACAGGCTGTCTTTTTCCGGGGTGGGGTTGTTAGACCCATGCCCAACCCCCAACCTGGAGGGCCAGTTGTTGCTTTTCGTCTGGCCTCTACCCTGAACATGCCCGGCATGGTTGAACCTGCTGGGGGGTGACCCCCCACCAATATAGCCTTCATGGTCATGGAGGCACACAAGCCTTCCCATCACGACAAGGTAGCAACACCTAGGAAGGATGAGTGGTTTGGTGAGTGTATGTAGTGTGTGTGCGCCGTGTACTGTAGTGGGTGGGCAGTGTGTGGTAAGTGTATGTAGTGTGTGTGGTGAGTGTGTGCAGTGTGTCTCAGGCATCTGCATCATGTGCAAGGGAGGAAAATTCAATTAGCGACATTGAATGGAATGCATGCAGTGTGGGAATAGACAGAGTATACAAAATACACACTTAGCCTACCTGGAGTTGGCAGAATGATGGGCACTGATATGGAGGGCCACACAAACTGTGCCTCCGCTAGGGCCTGCTGCCTGTTCTGCAGGTCCAGCCTCTCACGCTGCACACCCAGCCTCTGCCTCCCCACCTCCAGGAGCTCCTCGCTGCAGTCGCACCTCGCATCCGTGGTGTTCAGCTGCCTCTCACGGGGGGCGGGGGGGGGACGTCATGGGGTGCGTGGGGGGAGAGCGTGTCGACGGGGTGGAGCAGTCTGACTGCGCTGGGGTCTCCTCTCCAGAGGACTGGGAGGCTTGGGGTGATTCAGCTGAGGACTGGGAGGCTTGGGGTGATTCAGCTGAGGGCTGGATGTTGGAGGGGCCCTCTCCAGGAGGCTGTGAGGCCGATGATCGATAGGGCCTTCTCCTCCTCCGGGGTGAGGGAAGGCACGGTGCTCTGCCTCTCGGCGCACTGCCGCCCCCTGGCTTTTGGCCTCACTGGCGAAGTCCTGCCATTTCTTGCTGACGACTGTCCACTCCCTGGGTGGCCCAGGAGTGGAAGCAGCCATCCGCGGTGCAATGCTCGCCCATGCAGCCTTCTTCAATGGGCTATATGCACAACTCCAGTAGGCTACTTCCTGAAATTAGACATGCTTCTTTATTTCCTGTCTTACACTATTGGATGAAATGATTATTCAGGAATTCCTGAATAATCATTTCATCCAAAGTGTAGGACAGGAAATAGAGAAGCATGTCTAATTTCAGGAAGTAGTCTACTGGAGTTGTGCATAGGCCCTACTGGTAGCCGCCAAACAGGACGGCCTTCGGCTGCTCCACCTCGTCCAGCATGATCACTAGTTATTCTTTGGTGAACGCTATCACATGCTTCCTCTTCATATCTGCCATGTCGCTCAATATGTGCAGTTACCCTTGTTTTTTTTATAGGCCACATGTGCCAATACCGGTGCCTGATAGATTCAATTAGTCATCGTATCCGCGCGAATTCTAACGTGGGAATGCTACTGCCACAGGGGCAATTTATATGGGCATTATACCTTTGTTTGTATGATAACTAAATCAGTGGTCATTTTGCTATCATCATTGCCTATCATCATTAAAGTATTTTTTCCTGGCCTTTCAAGACATCCTCGACGGGGCTTATATGTCCCGATCCGATCCATGCTCTTTCTTGGATATTTTATTTGATGTAATGTAATTTGATGTATGAATTGGGACTATCACGAGGTCTCGCTTTGACTCTTAAATACATTAGCAGATGAGCTTTCGGAGGCATAGCTTCCTTTTTGGTAATATTTAGACTGAAATAAAATAATTAAGATAGCACGTATTATATTGGCACGTCATTTCTGTGACTTTACGAATGGCCATCGATGTGTGCGGCATCGATTCATTCTTTTTTCAGCACCGCGCCCAGGGACAGCTCCTCTAACGATGTATCTTGGGATGGACCTAACGATGTATCTTCAGGCGCCCACTAAGGGATAGTCTGGGAAACACTCGTAGGAAAAACTGTCCCTTCGCCAAGGTATACCTTGAGAAGCGTCATAGCGCGGAGAAGTTCGGCGAATCTGGGAAACGCGGCCCTGGCTTTTGGAACTGTTAAAAGTTCAGTACCTGAGGATCTGAGTGGTCTGTTGGGCATGTACTTAACAAGCATGTCTGAAATATATTCTGGTGAGTGACTGTGGAGAGATTTATAGACTAGTAATAGTATTTTAAAGTCTATTCTAGAGCTGACTGGTAACCAGTGTAGTGATTTTAAGGCTGGTGTGATGTGTGCCCTTCGTCTAGTCTTAGTGAGGACTCGTGCTGCAGCATTCTGTATCATTTGTAGCTTAGAGATTGCTTTCTTTGGTAGGCCTGATAGTGGAGCATTGCAGTAGTCCAGCCTGCTTGTAATGAAAGCATGCATTAATCTTTCGGTGTCAGCCTGAGAGAGAAAGGGTTGCACCTTGGCAATGTTCCTTAGGTGGTAAAAGGATGTCTTTGTAATATTCTTGATGTGGTTTTCGAAATTAAGATCTGAGTCAAGTATGACACCTAGGTTTTTAGCCTGGCAATTGGTGTCAATTTCCAGAGTTTTTAAGTGTGCAGATAGTTTCTCTCTTTCAGCTTTTTCTCCATTGATCAGTACTTCTGTTTTGTCCTGGTTTAGTTGGAGGAAATTGTGTGACATCCATACATTTATATCCGTAATACACTTGACAAGGCAGTCAACCAAGCTGTAGTTACTGGGTGTTACAGAAATATAGAGTTGGGTATCATCTGCGTAGCTATGGTAGCTAATGTTGTGCCTCCTGATAACACTGCCAAGGGGCAGCATGTACAGGCTGAAGAGTAGAGGTCCTAGGATCGATCCTTGGGGCACCCCACAGGTCATAGGGATCTTTCCTGAGCTATATTCACCGAGGGCAACGAAGAAATCACGACCGGTTAGATAGGTCTTAAGCCAATTTAGGACTGGACCAGAGAGGCAAACCCACTTCTCCAGTCTTTCGATGAGGATTGCATGATCTATAGTATCAAAGGCTGCACTCAGGTCCAGGAGGACGAGAACAGAGAGCTCTTTGGAGTCAGCATTAATTCTGAGGTCATTTACAACTTTGACTAATGCCGTCTCTGTGCTATGATGGGCACGAAAGCCGGACTGGAAAAGGTCAAGGGTACAACTTGTAGGTAGGAAATCATTAATCTGTTTGAAAACTATTTTTTCCAGAATTTTACTCAAAAAGGGAAGGTTGGAGATTGGTCTAAAATTGCTAAGGACTGAAGTGTCTAAGTTGTTTTTCTTCAGTACGGGTCTCACCAAAGCAGTTTTAAGTATTGGTGGGAAGACACCTGTAGATAGGGAGTCATTAACAATGGATAAAATGTCATAGGATACAGAGTCAAAAATAGTTTTGAAAAAATCGGTGGGGATGGGATCCAGCAGGCATGTGGAGGATTTGAGTTTGGATACTACTTTTCTCAACATTTCTGTGTCCATCAGTGAAAACAGGCTCATATGTCCATAACATGGAGGGAGAGGATCTGTGAACGGGATGCATGGCCTTACATTACATAACATTATATTACATTATATTACATGACATTACATTACATCACATTATATTACATTATATTACATTACATCACATTACATAACATTATATTACATTACATTATATTACATTACATCACATTACATTTTATTCCCCATCCCCATCCCCTAGGGGGCTTTTACCCCCACCTAGGCCGTTATTGTAAATAAGAGTTGCTCTTAATTAACTTGCCTAGTAAAATAAAGGTTGATGATGATGATGACATTACATCACAATATATTACATTACATTACATTACATTACATTACATTACATTACATTAGATTACATCACATTACATTACATTACATTACATTACATTACATTACATCACATTACATTACATTACATCGCATCACATCACATCACATCACATCACATCACATCACATTACATTACATCACAGTCGTTTAGCTGGCGCTTTTATCCAAAACGACTTACAATAATTGCATTTAACGCAGGGAGTCAGTGTACTACTACTCACCAGAATGGAACTCACAAGTGCATCCCCTTTCTGAACTAGTGACTAAGAGGGTGATCTAGTGCTGATGGCAAAGTGCAAGAGTAGCAAAATATAAATGCAATAGGTGCTTGAGAGGGGGGATTCTGGTAGTACACACAAAGACACACACTCACAACAAACCGTAAACATGTGGTATACACACACACACACATGCGTTCCCACGTTCTACAGACATTAGACAGACGTTTTGAAAGTGAGCAGGGCGCTATCAGGTTTCCTCCCTGTCCTCATGAGACGCAGCCATTATCCCATAATATGCACAAATACGGGAAGAATCAGTCACTCGGCCAGGAGATCACCGGTCAGCGAGGACAGATCATGTAGCGCGCCGATTCCCAGCATGCACTGGGTCATATCACACTGACAGCTGACTTTGTTCTCAGGAAACTCTAGAATCTCTGGAACTTGATGACGTGATAACAGTTCGTTTACTGTACTTTTACCTGCAATCACCGATCTAAGCTGTACTATTCTCTTTCTCTCTCTCTCTCTCTCTCTCTCTCTCTCTCTCTCTCTCTCTCTCTCTCTCTCACACACACACACACCTGTCTCTCTCTCACATACACACACACACCTCTCTGTCTTTCTCTTTTCCTCTCTCTGACACACACGCACACACACTCTCTCACTCTCTCTCACACACACACACACATACACACACACATACACATACACACACATATACACACTCTCTCTTACACCCCCCCCCCCATCTCTCCAGATCGCCCCAGCAGAAGCTCCAGACTCTAAGATGCGCATGGTCATAGTGACGGGTCCACCTGAAGCCCAGTTCAAGGTCCAGTTTATTCTCCGCATGTTATAGTGTCTATCTCCTGCTCTCCTCTCTTCTCTCTCCCTTCCTCTCCTTCCCTCTCTTCTCCTCTCCCCTCCTCCTCTCCTCCCCTCTCTTCTCCTCTCCCCTCCTCCTCTTATCTCCTCTCCTCTCATCTCTCCTCGTCTATCGACAATTTCTCCTCTGGGATCAATAAAGTATCTATCTATCTATCTATCTATCTATCTATCTATCTATCTATCTATCTATCTATCTATCTATCTATCTATCTATCTGTCTGTCTGTCTGTCTGTCTGTCTGTCTGTCTGTCTGTCTGTCTGTCTGTCTGTCATCCATCCATCCATCCATCCATCCATCCATCCATCCATTCAGTCTAACGCCTCTCTCTGTCGCCCCCTGCAGGCCCAGGGGAGGATCTACGGGAAGCTGAAGGAGGAGAACTTCTTCGGGCCGAAGGAGGAGGTGAAGCTGGAGACGCACATCAAGGTGGCGGCGGCGGCGGCGGGCCGCGTCATCGGGAAGGGCGGGAAGACGGTGAGTCCCCCCAGAGAGCCCGCTGAACGCCGGAGCTCGCTGAACGCCGGTTATACTGTGTTGATCGTCGTTGTCTATGAACACATACAGATATAATACGCTTGAAAGAAAAGCGGGCTGTTTTCACTGGTGGTGCGTCCTTAGTTAGATCCAAAACCTGAGCCTGGTGAAAGTATGGCCACCCCATTAGCTCACCTGTATCACTATGGGCACTATTATACTGGTGCAGAGAAATGAAATAATATTATAAATATATAAATAAATAAATATAAATATGGTCAGGATTCCCCTAGAGATAATCGGTTTATGTAAATAACAATGCAAATATATGAGGTAAGAAATGCTACCAGGGATATTTCTGACTATTCTGAGATAAGGAGATAGGGGGCGCTGTCTCGTCATCTCCTGTTGTGTTTTTTAATGGGTGTGGCTCTTTAGAAGTTTGAACCCAGCTGTTTTTGGATTGTCGGTGTGGCAATGCCTCATCTCCTCACCTCCTTCTTCATCTCCTCGTCTCCTCTCTCATCTCCTCAACTCCTCTCCGTCACCTCCTCGTCTCCTCCCTCATCTCCTCAACTCCTCGCCTTCTCCTCCTCATCTCCTCTCCTTCACCTCCTCACCTCCTCATCTCCTCTCCTTCACCTCCTCACCTCCTCACCTCCTTCTTCATCTCCTCATCTCCTCCCTCATCTCCTCATCTCTTCCCTCATCTCCTCATCTCCTCTCCGTCACCTGCTCAACTCCTCATCTCCTCATCTCCTCTCTCATCTCTTCATCTCCTCTCCTTCACCTCCTCGACTCCTCACCTCCTCTCCATCACCTCCTCGATTCCTCTCCTTCACCTCCTCACCTCCTCTCCTCCACTCCTCCTCCTCCTCTCCTGCAGGTGAACGAGCTGCAGAACCTGACAGCGGCGGAGGTGGTGGTCCCGCGGGAGCAGACCCCCGACGAGAACGACCAGGTCATCGTCAAGATCATCGGACACTTCTACGCCAGCCAGGTGAGCTGCTCTCTCTCCCTCGGTTCCACCGGTCCGAACGCGGTCGGGTTCTACTCCGCCCTCCGCGTGGCTCCGACTCCCGCCGGTGGCGTTCCAGGAGCGGAGCGTTTTGTTTGATATGCTGACAGGTCGTCAGGGGGCGGGGCCTAACTACCCGTTTCTGCTACTACTACGTGATGCGTCCCAGCTGCGGCATCCAGCAAAAATAGACCTTCTGGCTATTTCTATCTGCTGTCTATTTCTACTGTCTATTTCTACCTGCTGTCTATTTCTACTGGCTATTTCTACCTGCTGTCTATTTCTACCTGCTGTCTATTTCTACTGGCTATTTCTACCTGCTGTCTTTTTCTACCTGCTGTCTATTTCTACCTGCTGTCTATTTCTACTGTCTATTTCTACCTGCTGTCTATTTCTACCTGCTGTCTATTTCTACTGGCTATTTCTACCTGCTGTCTATTTCTACCTGCTGTCTATTTCTACTGTCTATTTCTACCTTCTGTCTATTTCTACTGGCTATTTCTACCTGCTGTCTATTTCTACCTGCTGTCTATTTCTACCTGCTGTCTTTTTCTACCTGCTGTCTATTTCTAATGTCTATTTCTACCTGCTGTCTATTTCTACTGGCTATTTCTACCTGCTGTCTATTTCTACTGTCTATTTCTACCTGCTGTCTATTTCTACCAATTTCACCTCTGGCGGCCGTACGGTATCCGGAACGCACCGCGACCGAAGTCGGTGGAATTTCAGCGACGGTCTCTCAGTGTCTCGAGTGTCTCAGTGTCTCAAGCCTGGTTCATAGTTGATAACGCGGCTCTGAGCGTTTATACTCAGTTCACTGACCGGCGCCCCGTATCCGTGGCAACGTAGACGCTGCGTGAGCCACGTACCGGTTTGTTTACCTCAGTTTTCCCCCAAGAAGAAGAAGGCTCTAGATTGGCTCGTTAACGTTATCGGTAGCTTTGCGTTCGCCCCAGACCTTTGCAAATGTAAGCAAACGGTCCGAAAAGGTAGTTTGGTGAATAAAAATGGACACTGGACTGAGGGAAACATGAATTATTTGATTGAAGGAATGAGGCCCTTTCATGTTGAGGTTGCAGATTTACTAACGCTGGGGTCAGAGGTCATCCTCAACAGCAGAGGAGATGGACAGGGGAGGTGGGGCGGCTGTGGCTCAGTGATAGAGTGGGTCGTCCAGTGAGGGTCGGCGGTTCGAATCCCGGCTCCTCTTGACGACATGTCGAAGTGTCCTCGGGCAAGACACTGAACCCCAAATTGCTCCCAATGAGCAGAATGGCTCCTCCATGAGAGAAATTGATCCGGAGTAGCAGTTCAAATATTTCCGAATAATTTTGTCTGCAGGCCAGTCAACCAATCAAAGCTGTGAGACATAATTGGTGTGAGACGCTAGAAATTCCAGGAGGTTCGAGCCAAGTGGCTCACAGCCTGAGACGTTCCAGATCACGCCAAAAAAATAGTCTCACAAAGTCTAAATTAGCCTTTAGCGCTGTTTAACTGTATGAATACCAACCTCTGACCTCTGCCCTCCTCTCCCCCCAGCTGGCCCAAAGGAAGATCAGGGACATTCTGACCCAGGTCAAACAGCAGCAGAAGGGCGGCGGCGGCCATGGGGGCATGGGGGGTCCGGGGCCCCACCCCCAGGCCCTGTCAGAGATGCCCCCCCCTCAGGGACTGTCGCAGGAGTCCCAGCCCCGGAGGAAGTGAGGGGGGGCCCGGGGGGAGGGGCTGTGAGGGACCTTAACCTGACGGACGGACAGAAAGACGGACAGAAGACGGACGGACGGAACGGAACGGACGGAGACAAGAGAACGACACACGGACCCAGTGGTGGACAGACAGGGAGAGTCGGAGGGGGGAGGGGGGAGGGGGGGGGTAGAGGCACCCGAGAGCGATGATAATAACAAGTTTTAGAGAGAAAATAAAGATGAAATGAATTAGGAAAAAACGAGAGGAGGGATAAAAAAGCGATGGAAAGCAAAGGTAGAACAGAGACCAGATGCCAGGGCCAGAGTGACTGGTTGGGGATGGGGGGAGTGGCGGCGTGGGAGTGGCGGCGTGGGCGGGGCCGGTGGCGCCCAGAGGGAGGCGCCCTCGAGCGGCGGGGGGGGCTCTCGTCCAGAGCTAACAGGATTGTTTTTTTTACGCGTCGAGAGAGAGAGAGAGAGACGCGCCTGTTCTGGGTCGCTCTGTTTCACCCCCCGCCTGTGAGACGCTCGCCTGGGCGTGGCTTACCTGGGCGGAGCTTACCTAACCGTGGCTCACCTGGGCGTGGCTTACCTGGGCGGAGCTTACCTGCGCTCTGGATAAAAGCGCTAAATAAGTGCAGTCCATTACCATTTACCACCTTGGCGTGGCTCACCTGGGCGTGGCTTACCTGGGCGTGGCTCACCTGGGCGTGGCTCACCTGGGCTCCAAAAACCTCCACCGAGCCCTCCAGCATCTCCAGCCAGTCCTATATTTTAAGGGTGGTTTTTTAAAGATAGAGCTATATGTATAGAAATGTTTATTCAGAGCTATTATAAATAGAATGCAGTGTAGGGGAGGCGGGAGAGAGAGCGGGGAAGCCAGCGCGGCGGGGGTCAGGGGTCGGAGGTCGAGGAAGCAGGCGACGACCCCGGCCGCCCGAGGGGAAGCCGAGCGGGGGGGGCTGCCGTTGTTAACACTGCTCTTTTGACTCCTTCCGTGGAGAGCTACGGAGGAGTATAAAAAAACAAACGACAACAACGACAAAAAAAAGTACGAAGAAAATATGAGGTTGTAAATATAATCTTCATGTAAATGTTAAGAGGCGCTGCGCTCCGCTTCATGGCCGCGGCGGTCCGCCCTCCGGTCGCAGGGGGGTCTGAGCTTCGGCGGAGACCCCTCGCGTCCGAGGGGGCGGGGCGCGGCGGCGGCGGGCGTAGCGAGAGTCCAGTAAAGGTTGCCGGGGGCCGCGGCTAGCCCTGCAGTTCTATTGCTGAGGCTTAGCTCCGAGACGACCGAACGAACGGCCGGCCTGCGCCTACACGGCATATTTTATATATATTATATATATATGATATGTGAGTTAACCCGGCCCCTCGGGGGGGACGAAGGGGAGGCGAGGGAGGGGGTTCTGGGCGCAGTGGTTCCCTGGGCGACGGCCCAGACGAGGCGCCGGTCTGAGGCGATCCGCTCGCTGCCCGCCCGCGGCGCCCAGGACCAGCTGGAACCTGGGCCCCTCCTCTCCTCGCCTTCAGGCCAGAGGGTAAAATCAGATGTAAAGGGGGGAGTGGCTTCCTCGTTCTCTCTCCGCCAATCCGCTGAGGGCCTGCAGGTGGAGCCTCCAGACTCCGCCCATAGATCATGGGTGGAGCAGAAGCCTGGACACTCTCGCCAATACTAGAAAAGATTAGAGAAGAAGAAATTAAAAAGAAAAACCTACCTCAGGGTGTTGTTACCTCAGTGTTCCTAATGTCTTTTTTTTGCTTGCTGGTGTTTTATATGAAAAAAGCTGATAGTCCTGAATATCTTTTATTTTTTTAAGGAAAAGGTTGGGTTTTTTTAGGTTTTGTCTTTGGTTGCTTTGGTTATTTTTTTCTGTTTTTGTTTGTTTGTTGTTGTTGTAATTGTTGTTGTTGTGATATTTGGTTGAGTTCAGTTTGACCCAGAGGTGGCATTGCGGAGAGATGAAGTTGTTAACATTGACAGAGAGAGAGAACAGTGGTCAAACTAAACCTCTGGGTCTTTCTGAAGCGTGATTGGAGCATCCGGTCTTCTTATCGAAGCGTTGGCCAATGGGGAGAGGTGTTGTTAGTTAACAGGGTCTCTGGACACGAGTAGGTCCATTCCTCAACGTTGGTGTGGCTTTCAATCAGTCCACAGGGGAGAAAGTTTTTTGACGTTGTCAAAACGATAAGATTATATGTTTGTCATACAAGCTTTAATTTGTAATACTGCTAAACTAGAAAGCTGACAATCCTGTCATTTGGAGGAAGAACAGTTTTCTCCTCTGGGATAGGCCCATGTCAGTTATTCCGTTGCTATAACAACCCCTTGGAGAGTGACATGGACATGTGACAATGTATCCAGAGGCCCTCTTTTCTGTTTCATGGTGACATCATCAAAGCGCGGCGAATGTTTACCTGCATGTGAGGGTGTGTAGCAGCCCGTCGTGACTGCTGCGCCAGAGAAATGTACTAGCAAGACTGAGGGCCATTCTACCTGAGCCCTGGCTCTGATGACAAACACTGAATGTGAATATTTATTACCTCTGTGCATTGACTATTCAGCCTCAGCCCTCCCTATTGTCCATGCCCGGTGTGTGTGTGTGTGTGTTTGTGTGTGTGTGTGTGTGTGTGTGTGTGTGTGTGTGTGTGAGGGTGAGAGAGAGAGAGTTTTCTGTTCATTGGTTTAGTGTTCATTTTGTGGGGGGTGTGGTTGGGTGTGTAAAAAGCAGAAAAAAGTAGAAAGAGAAGCTATGGTTTCGGTTAGTCTTTCAACCGACCGTGGAGAATTAAGAACCTTTTAAAAAATGGGAGCAAAAAAGCAAGAGAGTTGAAAAACCGTAAGAAAATAGATTGAACCTGTACATAAGATGTGGAGAGAGAACATGTTAACAACACTTTTGTATTTTTGAAATAACTTTGGAAAAAAAAAACTAGAAAAACGTATGGGAGAAGCTGAAGGCTGTAACTCAGCAGGTCACAAACACACTGCCAGATCCCCCCCGAACCCACTGCCTGCGCTGCTCTGGGCTTTCCCACAATGCACCAGCTCACCATCAACAGGTCCAAGTCTATTCTGTTGTTTATGCTTCCATTTTTATCAAGAGACGGCGACTTCTCGTTTTTTGGAGGTCTCTGTGACGATGACTGTGTGCGCGTTCCGGTGCCAACGCTAGTGTGCTTGTTAGGATCGAACCCGGTGGGTTTTGTGTCCTACCAGGTGGGCTGCTGTTGCTACTGGAACAAAGACACATACAGTAACTCTTCATGTCGGGATTGAAAAGGCCACTTAAAAGTTTGTCTCTTCCCTACCCATAGTGCTCTGTTCACAAACACCAAGACACATTATATAAGATTATTCAGACTGCAGCCATTTTGTTTTGTTTTTGTTTTAAGATACAGCAAGCTTTATTTGGTCATGACATCTGGTTAAGTACTGTTACACTAATTGAATAATGTAAACGACAACTATTAAAATGACCAAGAACCTCCGGGAATATTTGAAACTTGATGCAATTTAGGGAGGGAGTGAGAGAAGGAGGGGGGGAGGGAGGGAGGGAGGTGTGACTGACAGATGGGTGAGGGGAGAGGGGCCAGTCTTCTGGGGGAGGGAGGGGTGGGTTATGTCAGAGAGAGACAAAGTGTTTGATGTACAATAATTGCCTTTTTGTGTTAGGTCACTTTAAATGCAACTGTAGATATAGTCCAGTCATAGTGGACTTGACATCACACACACACACACACACACAACCTCTTTCCCCTCCTCCCTCTTCCGTTGCACCACCCCTCCCCTGCCGTTTTCATCCTTCCACCCACATTCTCTCTTCCTTTACCTGTTGGTATTCTTGGTGTTTTGTATTCTCCGGGATGTGAAGGGTGAAACCATTTCATTTCGGGGGGGGGGGGGGGGGGGGGGAGCTGGAGAAGCCCTCAGCATCCCTCCTCTCCCTCTCTCTCTCGCCGGTCGCCACGCTGTTCGTTGTTTCACTTCTGTTCCGACCTTTCTGCTTTTATTTACTATAACTTTTACATTTTCTTTATCCGTTGCTTTAGTTTGGAATATAGTTCATTTTATCTTTTTTTTTTTTGGGATCATCTTTTTTTTTAATGCACAGACCTCTTAAAAAAAACAGCTACTAAATAAGATGAAATACTAACATGTAACTCATTACATGACCTAAGTAATAACTGTGCCAAACGGACATTGTTTTTGTACTGTCAAAGAAAATAAGGCCAGCAGTTAGATGTGTTGTGGGAGACTGAGGCTCCTCACACACACTGTGAAACACCACAGAACACCGACCCTGCTCGCGCAATGGCTCTCTGGCAACTCAAATGGCTCACAAACAATCCCCCCGCCGATCAGAATCGTAACGTAGCTCCTCTTCATATGCAATTTCTGCGCGATAGGTTGATAAGTTGTGTTCACGGTCGACATTTTGAATTCAGATCCTCACAAAACCCCTGAAAATAAGTGGCAATATTCACTGAGACTCCCCATCTATTCTTTGGTTGACGTTACTGACAGCAGGGCCGAGCTCAGACATCTGTGACTGATGGGAAAAGGTTCACGCCCCCAACCTTGTTTTCTTCCCTCTCATTGGTCGACTCCGTAAACGAGACACCGTAGATGGGTGCTACAGAGACAAAACAAACCTCACACATAACTAGGAACGCTACCTCAACACTCAGCCATAAGATTGTTACTATCAACAACCAGACAAGAGCCACCCTGCATGAGACAGGCATTATTTCTCTTTCACTTTAATTTATTTTGTTTTATTTTTCTTTAACATTTTACTTTTCGGTTTTTGAATTTACCTCTCTGGCTTAGAGTGGGGACTGTAAAAAGAACACAGTGAGAGGAGTGGAGGGGAGGATGGAGGGATGGAGGGAGGAGTGGAGGGAGGGATGGAGGGAGTACGAGGACTGTTGTCTGGAGTGCTGGTTTAGTCTCATTATGAGCAGGGCTGGGTTAACACTTACATGTCTGGGCCACTATTAGATCAGAGTAGAGAGAGAGTGTGTGTGTGTGTGTGTGTGTGTGTGTGTGTGTGTGTGTGTGTGTGTGTGTGTGTGTGTGTGTGTGTGTTTGTGTGTGAGTGCGTGCGCGTGTGTGCCCTAAGATGCTGATCTTGGATCAGTTTTTCCCCCTCTGCTAATGTTCATGGTAACATTGTGGGGGGACTGAACTGATCCCAGGTCTGTGTTTAACAGCAGCTTCACCCCAGTGCTGGTGAGGGAGCACTGAGGATTGGAACAGAGAGAGTTCTGGGTAAATGGTGGAGTGGTGGTGCTCAGTCCTAAGGGCCCGATGGAGCTTCTGCACCTCACTGTGCCCTGCTCCTCACTGGTCCCCTTCCAGCAGACCCCCAACCCTGTCCCCAGAGCCCAGACTCCATTTCCCATAGTCCACTGCTCCTGCCACCCCCCCCCCCCCCCTCCCTTCGCCCACCTCCCTCACCTTGTGACTTCACTTCCCGAATCAAGGGGCACGATACCTGTAACCATGTAATTTTTTTGTTGATCTACCTCTTAGGAAAAAATAGGAAAATCGTAAAATGAAAAAGGACACAAAAAAAAGTTTAAAAATTGAAAATACTTTTAACGAAAAATAAGTAAATGAATAAATAACTGGGTAGCGGCGTCTCCATATACTGTAGTTGATAGTCTATTAAAGGAAATGAAAAACTTTTACTTCTTCCAAAGATGATTTTTTTTCCGTTGTTAGAAATTGTTTTGAAGGGATTATGAAATGGGGGTGAAAACAGGGGAGAGATGAACGAGATGAACGTCAGTTTTCTTCCCAAAAACGAGATAAAAACGAGATTTCACTATCCAGTTTGCATTTGTTCTTCATTAGACTTACGTTTTTAACCTAAAAAAAAATCTTCATCTTTTATTTTGTTTGATTTATTTTCTGATTGCATTTTTTTTTTTCAAATGACATAGGATTGTATTTCTTGTGTTCGGGTGCTTTTAGGATTCTCTCTCTGTGAACTGCAACGTTAACTAATAACACTCTGTGACCCCACAGAGCAGCATGACGTCTCAAACATTTGATTTCTATTTCATTTCTAATGATTGGTTTGAAAGGAAAGGACCTGTTTATCTGGCCTGTGGGGGGTGGGGGGTGGGGGGGGGGTGAGCTGGCCGACCTGTGTTTCTCCCTCCGCCCCCCCCCCCCCCTCCCGCCCTGGCCTCCAGACTTTCTCAGTATCTGGACTTTCAACTTCTGCCTGCCTGATTTCTCTAGTTCTCATCAACACTTGTTTTAAACTCCTTGTAAACGAAAGAGCATAGATATGAATGTGTTATTAAAAGATGAGAAAACCGGACACCCCTCTGTTTTCTGTGAGTCATTTACTGAGTTGTCAACACCTACTTACACTCAGCATTCCTACCACTGTAGTCTGTCTATGCAGACTAGTCTGTCTATGCAGTCTACAGTGGTACGTACTGCATGTTGGTGACTATAATAGACATGGGATTATAGTACAAGCCTACATACTGCATGTTGGTGACTACTGTATAACAAACATGGGATTATAGTACAGATCTATACTGCATGTTGGTGACTATAATAGACATGGGATTATAGTACAGGCCTACATACTGCATGTTGGTGACTATAACAGACATGGGATTATAGTACAAACCTACATACTGCATATTGGTGATGATAATAGACACGGGATTATAATACAGGCCTACATACTGCATGTTGGTGACTATAACAGGCTGAACATAAGGAAGCCTAGAGATGAATAGCCATATATGTCCATTTGGATTTTGGCGGGAGATCTTGATCAATAGCAGACGTACAATAAGTAAGTAGTCTCGAGAAGCGTTCTCGTGCCTAGTGGCCCATAGGGCAGGAGCCTATCTCCTGATTCCTTAGGGTGAGGCAGCTTGATGTACAAGTCAAGTCCACCCCCTGGACATGACAGTATGCAGAAGCAGATGCACAGACCATCCTCCTAATCATATTTTGCGTGGATATTACATTACAGTCATTTAGCTGACGCTTTTATCCAAAGCAACTTACAATAATTGCATTTAACGTAGGAAAAGTAGGTCTACTAGCCTACTACTTGCCAGAACTCACAAGTGCATCTCCTTTCTAAAAGAACATAATCTAGTTCTGAAGGCAAAGTGCAATAATTCAATAGGTGCTTAAGAGGGAGGATCGTTGTAGTACTTTTTGATGAGATGAGTTTTGAGCCTGCAGCGAAAGATGGGCAGCGACTCTGCTGTCCTGATGTCAGTGGGCAGTTCATTCCACCAGTGTGGGGCCAGGAAAGAGAAGAGCTGATATCACTTGCAAGTCTCTTAATGGTAAATGGACCGCATATAGCGCTTTTATCCAAGTCTAGTAGTGGTAGTAGTAGTAGTAGTAGTAGTGGTAGTAGTAGTAGTAGTAGTAGTAGTAGTAGTAGTAGTAGTGGTAGTAGTAGTAGTAGTAGTAGTAGTAGTAGTAGTGGTAGTAGCAGTAGTAGTAGTAGTAGTAGTAGTAGTAGTAGTAGTAGTAGTGGTAGTAGTAGTAGTAGTAGTAGTAGTGGTAGTAGTAGTAGTAGTGGTAGTAGTAGTAGTGGTAGTAGTAGTAGTGGTAGTAGTAGTAGTAGTAGTAGTAGTAGTAGTGGTAGTAGTAGAAGTGGTAGTAGTAGTAGTAGTAGTAGTAGTAGTAGTAGTAGTAGTAGTAGTGGTAGTAGTAGTAGTAGTAGTAGTAGTAGTAGTAGTGGTAGTAGTAGTAGTGGTAGTAGTAGTAGTGGTAGTAGTAGTAGTAGTAGTAGTAGTGGTAGTAGTAGAAGTGGTAGTAGTAGAAGTAGTAGTAATAGTAGTAGTAGTAATAGTAGTAGTAGTAGTAGTAGTAGCCTAGTAGTAGTAGTAGTGGTAGTAGTAGTAGTAGTAGTAGTAGTGGTAGTAGTAGTAGTAGTAGTAGTAGTAGTAGTAGTAGAGGTAGTAGTAGTAATAGTAGTAGTAGTAGTAGTGGTAGTAGTAGTAGTAGTAGTAGTAGTAGTAGTAGTGGTAGTAGTAGTAGTAGTAGTAGTAGTAGTAGTAGTAGTAGTAGTAGTAGTAGCAGCAGCAGCAGCATACTCTTTGGTAGTAGCCTAGTGGTAGCAGCTAGCAACAACACAAAGTTGGTCCAAGATCAGTGAAATATATAGGCTTATATATATATACAGTATATGATTTTATGCCAGCCGAGAAATAAAGTTTTTTGAATTGAATTGAATTGAATTGGACGAGCGAAGAAGCCACACCCTTTCCTGCTCTACTGAACCAACCAGAACCTTGGAGATCCGGTCCCACATTATTTGAAAACAATAATGGCAACAGAAGTAGTGCAGGCGTAAGTTCTTCGGTCTATGTCTGTCATTTAGAAACTCAAAGACTGTATTTCTCTTGAACATATATTTTGACGTTTGGCAGTAATATAGACTTAGAAACAGTGACTCGTACAACCTTAGCTAATACATTGATCTCCATTCATAGCTAACGACGCTATGTCAGCTAACGTTAGCTAACGTAGCATAGCTAACACATGTGACCGTAGCAACGATAGATACTGTAGACAGACAGACAGACAGACAGACAGACAGACAGGAGGTGTAGCAAGCAGACTAGGCTTGCTAATATTAAAGTAACTTATGTTTCATTCGGTATGTGTGGTAAACGTGCTAGCTAAGCTAGCTAGTTGCTAACGTCAAGTCGTCAATTTGCAGTGTGCTGGAAAGATGCGACCCCGGGCGTTTACATTTGTATGGCGGGGAAGGAGACCGCCAGGACGACCGCGAGGCAGACGTGGTTGTCTCCCATCTGATCGTGAGTACAGAGACTCGTATCACAGACACGGCTAGCTGAGGAGAAGCTGTCAGATGTGTGCATGTGATGTGCATCTGTTAATGTGGACCAGGCTGGCCTGTGATGTGGTGTGTGTGTTTGTGTGTAGGAGGGGCGTAGGGTCCAGAAGGTCTTGTGCACACAGATGTGTGTGTTGGATGACATGATGAGTTTACTGGAGAGACTGGAGTCGCCCCATCAGCTCCTGAATGAGCCCTGCCCGCCGAAGCCAGGTGAGAAATAAATACAGTATTCTAACTGGCTCATATGTAACCCATACTTGCCCAGGGCGGGATTTGAACCCGGGTCTCCCACTTGGGAGGCGGACGCGCTGTCTGTTGCGCCAACGTCCCTCTTGGCGGGACTGTGAGCGCTCCTCTGAGGAGTGAATTTCACCAGGTACTCCACATTTCACTCTTCATAGTCTTCCACCCAAAACACACCACTAAAAACACCCAAGAATGGCTAAGAGCAAATTATTGGTCTATTCTGAAGTGGCCTTCTATGAACCCTGATCTAAATCCTATTGAACATCTGTGGAAGGAGCTGAAACATGCAGTGTGGAGAAGACACCCTTCAAACCTGAGACAGCTGGAGCAGTTTGTTTTAACGGAAGGGTACCAACAATTCTGTCCACGTCTGTACATACACAAACACGCCTCCACAATACTCGAGAACGCAAAGGAATGTCCGAACCGCTCCGTATTGCCCCTGGGCGGGATGAGCCTGTGGCTGAAGTTGCTCCCCATCTGCCACAGCTCGTCATAGAGGGGATGAGAGGGGTTGTCCAGGATGGACTTCAGTTTGTCTCTCATCCTCCTCTCCACCTCAGTCTCCAGGCTGTCCAGTTGTTGCCCCACAACAGAGCCAGCCCTCACCAGCTTGTTCAGTTCGTCTTCCCCGTTGAGCGTTCAGCTGGTTTGTGCCCCCGTTTAGGGCTGGGTTTAAAAAATCGATTCAGAATCAAATGATTCAGAATCGATTCATGAATCCAAAAATCGATCTTTTATTTAATGAATGAATGAATAAATGAAGGAATGAATAGTTCATTCATTCATTCAATGATTCATTCATTCATTCATTTTTGGAAATCAGTATCGATACCCAGCTCTAGTATTGATGTGTTGCATAACTTGGCAGTCATGTAATTAAGGTTACAGCTAAAAAAAAAAAACAGGTTTTAGTAACACTAACCAAATCGATATCGAATCGAATTGAATCGGGGATAATCGATTCCAAACCTTGTGAATCGGAATCGAATCGATTCTTGAAATTCGACTCGATACCCAGCCCTATGCCCAAATTTCAAGGAATTTCATTAATCGATAACAGTTAACCGTAACAAATACTAGTCGATTAACTGATAAGAACGTCCCGCGCCGGACTGCACTTTGCTCGCTCTCATTTTTTTTTCTTCCGCTGTGTCGTTGACATTTCCCGGCATCCCAATTAGCCTTCACTACATGGCGGGGCGCCCTCATGTGCAGTCAGACCTTGAATCAGGATTACATTTCACGCAACTCCCATTGAAAGTGTCCCAAAAAAGTTCTGTTCCATTAACAAGCAATTAATCAAGTAACCAAATCTTACTCAAGTAAATTCTTATCGGCGATTAATGGATAGTGGATGAACTATTAACATCCCTAGCGCCCGTGTGTTTGAGCAGAGGTGGGCGAGGCTCGTGCCCTCTGGAAGGCCCTGAAGGCCGAGTACAGAGAGAGTCTGCAGGAGGTGGAGATGCTCATCAGCTCCCTGCAGTCCAAGATGGAGGAGCTGCACCTCAAAAGAGCACGGATCACGCAGCTGGTCCAAACCCTGGAGAAGAAGGTGACTCGATCACGCACGCGCGCACACACCGACATACATGCTCATTACATTATATTAGTCATTTAGCGGACGTTTTTATCCAAAGCAACTTACAGTAATTGCATTTAATGTAGGTAGTTGGTTTACTACTATTCACCAGAACTCACAAGTGCATCTCCTTTCTAAACAAGTGAATAAGCTTAATCTTGTGACTAAGAGCATAATCGAACGGCCACACACATACACACACACACACACACACACACACACACACACACACATGCAAGCTCACACACACACAGACAAGTTCAGTCACACACAGACAAGCTCTCACTCACACATACATACACACACACCCTCCCATGCTGACATGCACAGTGCACACAATCTCCCTCTCATCTCTTCCCAAGCCCTTCTATCTCTCCCTCTTCTGTCCTCCTCTCCCCTCTCCTCTCCTCTCTCCTCCTCCCCTCCCCCTCTTCCTCTCTCCTCCTCTCCTCTCCCCTCCTCTCCTCTCTCTTCTCCTCACCTCCTCTCCCCTCCTCTCCTCCCCTCTCCCCTCTCCTCCCCTCTCTTCTCCTCTCCCTTCCTCTCCTCCTCTCCTCACCTCTCTTCCTCCCCTCCCCCTCTTCCTCTCTCCTCCTCTCCCCTCCTCTCCTCTCTCTTCTCCTCACCTCCTCTCCTCTCATCCTCTCCTCCCCTCTCTTGTCCCCCCCTCCTCTCAGAGAGAGCAGAGTCAGCAGCTGCAGGAGTCTCTCCAGACGGCCCGTACGGCCCTGCGCGCGCGTGAGGGAGAGCTGACCCGGATGAGGGCGGAGACTGAGGCTGTCCTAGCCCGGCTGGACCAATTGCAGCTCTATCGAGACGAGAAGTGAGTGACGGGCGGCAGCCTGGACCAATCAAGCAGCACCACAAGCTCCAGGCATTAGTTCTTCCGGGGGTACTTATTAAACGTACTCATAGAAAGTGTGTGTGTGTTGTGTGTGTGTGTGTGTGTGTGTGTGTGTGTGTGTGTTAACTACAGGCTGCAGGGTTACGTGTCAGCCGCCCAAGGTGTGATGCAGTACATACTGTCTGTGAGCCAATCAGAGCTCTGCTTGGAGTTGAGACCCCGCCTCCGTGGAAGCTCCTCCTCCGGCCAGTTGGAGCTCCTCAAACTCAACGTCACCTGGAGCGACGAGCGCTTCTGTCTGAAGGTAAGTGATGGACACGCCTCAGTTTAACACCTCCTGGTCTGTAACACGCACCTGTTAAAACATCTGGAACCTTCTCGTCCCCAGGTGTACCAGGGGGGTACCGGGGTGCTGGAGGAGTCGCTGAGCGGCCGTCTGCCGGAGTTCAGCGCCGCCCTGCTGGACATCGTGGAGCGCCAAGGGGAGATGCTGGCTGAGATACAGGCCCTGCACTCCAGGTGGAACACACACACACTCACACACACACACACACAGACATACACGCATACACACACACAGACATACACGCATACACACACACAGACATACACGCTTGCACACGCATGCACACACACACACACATACACGCATACACACACACAGACATACACGCTTGCACACTCATGCACACACACACACACATACACGCATACACACAAGCGCATACACACACACACATACACACACACACATATACATATACACACGCACAAACAGACTGTCTCTAAAGCACAGACAGACCTCTGGAAACACTGAGTCTCTATTGGTCTGTGATGATCTGAGTCTACAGCGCTGATAGACTGTCTGTGATGATGAAAGTGAGACCATGATGAATTTCCATGATGAGACTTCACCTGAGACTTCCTGATGCTGCTGTTAGACTTCCTGCTGCTGCTGTTAGACTTCCTGCTGCTGCTGTTAGACTTCCTGCTGCTGCTGTTAGACTTCCTGCTGCTGCTGTTAGACTTCCTCCTGCTGCTGTTAGACTTCCTGCTGCTGCTGTTAGACTTCCTCCTGCTGCTGTTAGACTTCCTCCTGCTGCTGTTAGACTTCCTCCTGCTGCTGTTAGACTTCCTCCTGCTGCTGTTAGACTTCCTGCTGCTGCTGTTAGACTTCCTGCTGCTGCTGTTAGACGTCACGTTCGTCGCTCCTCCCTCCACAACCATCAGCAGCGTTCGTCCACAAGACTCGTTTTTAGTTGTTTGAGGCAAAGCACCGACAACGCCACACGTTTCTGTAGATGCCATCCATGAAGTTAGTTTGTGAAAGCTTGTATGTAGAATGTAGCTGTTAAAGGAATAGTTTGATACTTATCATAAGCCATGTTATAAGGTTATTTACAATCCTATACAACAGTCCATATAACATTTTTGACAGACTTGGCACTCTTGAGATATTAGTGGTCATTGCTCATGTCACAGCTAAGTACACAATAATGCAATGTTGTCATATATATGCCCATCGAAATCCATTATATGGTCAGCCGATGGTTCTCTAGGATCATATACATGCCCATAGAGATCCATTGTGTCCTTCAGCAAGGGCCTTAAAGGAGAATGTTCGTTTTTGACAACCTGGACCTTATTTACGGCATATTATAAGACGTTTGACTCACCGAGATAACTTTGGTGTAATTCAGAGGCCTGTATATGAAATTTAAAATCCAGCGCGAGCCAAGTATATCCATGTAATGGCGGCGGACGGGGCACTGAGAATGCAGCTTCTAAAAAATCTATTTTCTCTACGCTACGATCGGCTTCCATCATATTCTAACGTCATCTTCTATATCCTCAAAATCTGATAAATATTCAGCCATATTGCACACAATATTCCAGGCACCAACAAGCCGATCGTAGCATAGAGAATGTGAGCCGCGAGTGTAGCATACAGACGGAGATTAGCCAGTCTGCGTGCTGCGCATGCGTGCTGGAGCAAGTGGAGAAGCTTTATTTCATTTCTAAAGACATTTCTAAAGATCATATTACAGAGGCATGTGAAAACCACAACTAGCCCTCGCTCTATGGAAGCACAACTAGCAATTCATAAAAACAGCTTGTTGAAAACAACCGTTTCGCGGCAGAAAATAGATTTTTTAGAAGCTGCATTCTGTGCCCCGTCCGCTGCCATTACATGGATATACTTGGCTCGCGCTGGATTTTAAATTTCTTCTACAGGCCTCCGAATTACAGAAGGCTTATAGAAGGGCTTATAACAGGGCTTACGATGCGTAAATACCAGATGACCTACCAGATGACTGACCAGATGACTGAACAGATGGCGTTAACGGCGCTCCCTTCCCCCGGGTCTGGTGTGCAGGTTTGCGATCGACTGGCGGCCCAGCCAGCGGCGGCTGGTGTACCTGAAGCGTGCGTCGGTGGTCTGCACGCTGGCCGTGGGGGAGGGCTACCCGTCCAGCGGCCGCGCCTCCCTGCTCTCCGTCCGCAGAGACGCAGAACCCATCGACCCGCTGCACCTGCAGGTACCGCTCAGAACGCACCCGGCCTGGTCAGAACCAGTCAAGCTCTTCCTTCCTTCCTTCCTTCCTTCCTTCCTTCCTTCCTTCCTTCCTTCCTTCCTTCCTTCCTTCCAACACCTGCAGGTACCGCTCAGAACGCACCCGGCCTGGTCAGAACCAGTCAAGCTCTTCCTTCCTTTCTTCCTTCCTTCCAACACCTGCAGGTACCGCTCAGAACGCACCCGGCCTGGTCAGAACCAGTCAAGCTCTTCCTTCCTTTCTTCCTTCCTTCCAACACCTGCAGGTACCGCTCAGAATGCACCCGGCCTGGTCAGAACCAGTCAAGCTCTTCCTTCCTTCCTTCCTTCCTTCCTTCCTTCCTTCCTTCCTTCCTTCCTTCCTTCCTTCCTTCCTTCCTTCCTTCCTTCCTTCCTTCCTTCCTTCCTTCCAACACCTGTAGGTACTGCTCAGAACCCACCCGGCCTGGTCACAACCATAGTCAAGCCCTTCCTTCCTTCCTTCCTTCCTTCCTTCCTTCCTTCCTTCCTTCCTTCCTTCCTTCCTTCCTTCCTTCCTTCCTTCCTTCCTTTCCTTTTTAAAATCACCGTCAGTGTAGCCTACACAGAAGACGAAATCACAGAAAAACTGTTTGCCCCCGATTCCATTCTCCTCTTTTGAAAACCCTACACACAAAATTGAACGTTTAATCCAAATAACATTCACTTAAACAAGCCTGACTGTTTCCCTTTAATTCTTTCCTTCTTTGATTTTTCCCGTCCTATCAATAAGGAAACCGCTGGTCATATTATCAATTAGGGCTGCTCGATTATGGCAAAAATCATAATCACGATTATTTTGATTGATATTGAGATCACGATTATTTAACACGATTATTCATTGAATTCTTTTTTTTAATCAAAAGTTTTAACATTTTCTTAACAAATTTTCTTAACAAATCAAATTATTGACTTTGATAACAATTAATTTATTAAATGTTGACGGTGGCTTTTCTTTTTAACAATGTTCTTTGGATTAGATACATTTCTCCCATGGGAGACAAATAGTGAACCTTGACCTTGATAAATAAATTAATAAAAGTGCCAAAACTGATAAATAAAGAAGCTTCAAAGCACCGGCACCACCACAGAAGAAGACTACCTCGGAAAAATAATTTCACTAGGACAGAACGCGTCTAAATAGGTTATTTAATGGTAGCGCCGAGGCTTCAAAACCCAGCATTTGTTAAAATAGACCCTTTTGCTTAGGTAAGTGACGTTTCATGTTTATCTGACACTTGTAAATATGAGCGCCTCTCCTAACTAGGCCGACACCTATTTATTTAGACGGCAAAGTGAATGGAGCGGGAAAGGACTGTTGTCTGGCATGAGCGAGCGGATTGTGACAACAGGACTGAGGAGGTCTGCTTTGAGGGGCAGCTACGACTGCGTAGCACATTTTAAACACCGTGTCAACTTGGTCAAAATCTGTCTCTGCGAACCCATAGTGTTTCCACACCATTACATTTTACATTACATTACAGTCATTTAGCAGACGCTTTTATCCAAAGCGACTAACAATAATTGCATTTAACGTAGGAAGAGCCAATGTACTACTACTTGCCAGAACTCACAAGTGCATTTTCCTTCTAAAACAAACAAGTGACTAAGAGCATAATCTAGTGCTGAAGGCAAAGTGCAAGAATCACAATCTAAAGTACAGTGCAATATAATATATTAAGTGCTTAGGTGGGAGGATTGTTGTAGTACTTCTTGAAGAGATGAGTTTTGAGCCTGCGACGAAAGATGGGCAGCGACTCTGCTGTCCTGACATCAGTGGGCAGCTCATTCCACCACTGCGGTGCCAGGACAGAGAAGAGCCGTGACCGTGTCGATCGACCGCAGGAGCCTCGGAGTGACGGGGCAACCAGTCGCCCTGAGGTAGCAGAGAGTAGTGGTCGGGAGGGGATGTAGGGTTTGACCATGGCCTGGAGGTAGGAGGGGGCTGTTCCTTTCATTGCCCTGTAGGTTAGCGCCAGAGTTTTAAACTGGATGCGAGCCGCTACAGGGAGCCAGTGTAGGGAATGGAGGAGGGAAGTTGTGTGGGAGAATTTGGGGTGGTTGAACACCAGGCGAGCAGCAGCTTTCTGGACAAGTTCCAGAGGTTTAATGGCTGACGCCGGTGCCCCCGCGAGGAGGGAGTTGCAGTAGTCCAGCCGCTGTCAACCACTGACATTGTTTTAGCTCTCTTGTCCACCTCTCGTTCGGCTGCCATAATCTTCTTCTTGTCGTGTTTTGTTCGAGAGGAGCATGCGTGCGCCTTGCTTGACAACTCGTCTCGCTCTGAACTAAAGTGTCAAGCGCAGTATAGCTCTGCAGTGTAGGGTGCGCTTGATTTGTGCAAAATCGTTTTATGGCGATTATTTAGTTTTAATGATCGTAATCTAAATTAAAATCCGATTAATCGAGCAGCCCTATTATCAATGTATTAACAACCATCAAAGTGTTCCCAACCATCAAAGTGTTCCCGTTACTGCCGTTGGTGAACGTGTCCCCTGGTCTTCTGTCTCCAGCACCCCAAGGAGTTTCCCTCCCTGACCGACTGGCTGGAGTTCCTCTACCTCAACCCTCACGTCTGACCACCCTGCAGCAGTCTGGAGGCTCCATAAAGTACCACCAGGGGGCGCCCTTGCCCCTGTTTCCTCTGTAAATAGTTCCTGGTGGCTCCCTGGTGCTACTCTGTTTTGTTTAATTTTTTAAAAATCTTTGTGTGTTTCTCCTTTGTACGCCACAGTAATGTAAATAAACCTGAGGTTGAATACAGGCAAAAACTGGTCAACTTGGGTCAGTTTGATGGGGTTTTTTTGGAGGTGGGGGGGGGGGTCAGTGAACCTAGTCAGAACTTTCTGTAAGAATTTCAGCTGTGTGTTATTCTAATGCACCCCACAGCTGCCAAGAGCTTTGGTCCACTCTGGACAGTCCTCAGTTGGTCCTGTAGGGAGTCTGTCTGCCACTAGGGGGCGGCCTGTTGTAGCTGGGCAGGGCCGGTGTCAGGTGGCCCTCTTCTCCCTCTCCCTCCCCTGCATTCCTCTACTCCCTCGGCCCCAGACGGTTAGGTAACCCACAGCTACAGCACACAGAGTACATCCACCCAGTACATCCATCCCCACACCCTCCCTCCCCCTCGCCTCGCCTAGCCTTCCGGCCGCCTCTGAGGTCTGCGCTCGTTGCACTGACCCCCCCCATCTGCGTGGATTTAAAACAGCTTTTAAATCCAGCCAGCAAGCTCGCAGAAGTGTTGACCTCAGATAAGAGGTTAAAGAACTGGGGCTCTGAAACGAGAGAGAGCCTGCGGTCACTCTCAGGACCCCCCCTCCCACCTGGCAGAAATAGGCTACCAGTGCCTGCAGAGAAAGACCTGTTCTAGCTGGGTCAACTAGGTCAAGGACTCCGAGAGGTCCAAAAAAACACAAAACTTCTCAGCACGTGTTTTCTGGTACTTCACATAAAGGCCGGTTGTAAACATGTTGCTTAACCGGCACTCAAAAGAGTTCCATTTTCAAGTCTTTTGAAAATATAAGGACTTTGACAGTGTGACACTGCTAGCCTACTTGACAGGTCTATAAGGGCCGCTTGCTCTCTCTCTGTCTCTCTCGTTTTCTCTTTCTCTCTTTTTCTCTCTCTTTTTCTCTCTTTCTCTCTGTCTCTCTTTTTCTCTCTGTCTCTCTCTTTCTCTCTCTTTTTCTCTCTTTTTCTCTCTCTTTTTCTCTCTTTCTCTGTCTCTCTTTTTCTCTCTCTGTCTCTCTTTTTCTCTCTCTTTCTCTCTCTTTTTCTCTCTTTTCCTCTCTGTCTCTTTTTCTCTCTCTCTCTCTCTCTCTTTTTCTCTCTTTTTCTCTCTCACGTTGCAGCCCTGTAACGCTTCCCCTCCCCGCCCGGCTTGTCTCATCACCAGCCGCTTGGCTATTGGTTCCCGGGATGCGGCAGCTTTCGGGAGCCTCCACCAATGGCTGTTCAGGAAAGGAGAAGTTGGTTATGCGGACAGTTTGACCCACTTCTCAACATGTGGCTCGGCTCTCCTTCACTCTCCTCTGTTTTTTGGTCCCGTGTCTGAAAATGGGGTTTGTTCCGTCTTGAAAAAGGGAACAGTTTCTTCACTAGCCCTCTTCCTTCGTTCACATGGCCCTGTCGTTTAAAAGGAGGTTTCTCTTTTGAAATGTGAGACTACTAGTGTATTATGTAACAGCAGCATAGTTCTGCTTGTTCTTCTTTTTGCTCTCTTTTTCAATTCCTCAAGGATAAACATCACCTCTATAGGATCTGTTATGTAAAAGTATCGCTATAGAAATAAGCGTTGACGGTTTGGCCTGGTTTGACCTCCAGCTCTACATCCTCTCTGTAGGTTCATCCAGTTCCTTTGTCCTCCCGACTTCCTGGGTTCATATTACTGACTGTAATATGAACCCAGTGTATAGTGATCTGGTAACTCGTATATAACTCGTGTATAGTGATCTGTTAACACGTTTGGCAGGAGGCCTAAAGTTGGGTCTACGTACAACAGCCAAGACCGCTTAAGCAGTTTTAGAACGGAATGTTCATTTTGAAACCACCTAATTCAATTCAAAGTGCTTTATTGGCATGATTAGATGCATCTTACATTGGCAAAGCATACATACTGTATAACAACAGCATAGTGAATAAAACATTTGGTCACAATCACCAAAATCAGTAAATATCCAGTCATTTCAAAATCTTCATAAAATACTAGAATGTTTTTATTTTGGAATTTTTTATTTAACCTGTATTTCCTCAGGCAAATCATTAAGAACAAATTATCTTTTTTTCTTTATTTTTTTCTTTAAAAAAAAAATAATAATTTTGGAACAACCCAACTACCCATCAAACAAGCAGACTAACAGGTAACCAAATAAACAAACAACTAACAAGATAATAGTGAAAATAATCATTATGAAAGAAAATGAAATGTGGAACAGTTCCACAGTGAGTATTAATCTCAGTCAGATGTGGTCACTGTTCTAAAACTGCAGGTCTGAGGACACACGTTCTAGAACTGCACACATTCTAGAACTGCTTAAAACTGTTGGCTGTATTTGAACCCAGCTTCAGGCTTTACTTTTGAGTTGTGTGGTACAGTATTCACTAATGGATAGTATATTATGTAGTTATTTATAGGAGTCATTTGTGTTCATAAATTGAGTTTGTGAGGATATCATTGTTGTTCGTTCTATAGATTTCTGTGGTTTTACAAATGGATAAAATGTATGTCGATGACACAGTTTGATGTGTAATTCAAGTTCAGGTCATGACTTGATTGGATGGGTTGTTCTTTCGCTGTCGTAACCTGGCCCAGTTTGGTGAAACTGTAGATCTCTGGTGTGGATACTCAGGACAGGTTCTAGGTATGGTAGGCCAGAGCTTCGTCTGTCTGTATCCCTACCTCCAACCCAGCTCAGAGGTGAGATATTAACACACTACAACTACTAAAGAAAGAGATGAAACGCATCCAATTCAAAGAAGATGTTTTTATAATGTCTTCACAACATAAAACACTTTTGAAATACATGTCATGTGAATAGTTGTTTTTTCATATGCATTATGCTCAAAATTTTATTGTGCCCACATATTTAGAATATCATTTGCACCTTCAGCATTTTTCATTTTAACAAAAAATATATATATACATTTTACACATTTTCCAAACATTTCAAGTTTCATATATGGTTTATGGATATTTACATGTTTTTTGTACAATTGTCACAAGATTGCAGTGTATGAGGGAGTTGTGTGATACTGCATATGTACACTGTTGTTTAGAGTCAAGACCGGGGTATATGCATACAGCAGACTCCTGGAGAGTACCACACGTGTGCGTGTGTGTGTGTGGGGCGGGAGGGGGGTGAGAGCGATTTAACCGTCCCCCCCCACCCTGCTGGTTGTGGTCGTCCTCGGGACTAGTCTCTGACCCCCCAGCTGTGCCTGTGACCAGCGGAAGGGGGCTTGGGGGGCGGTTGTGGGGGGGGGGGGGGGGGGGGGTTGAATTATAGTTAGTATAGTCTGTACATTTATGGGTATTTATGGGGCACCCCCCCCACACACATACACACTACACTGAGTAAAGTTAAGGAGAGAGAGAGAGAGGACTCCCAGACCTCCTCCACTGTTCCCCTCTTCCCAGTGGGTCTCTCTGTCCCGCCCTATCAGCTGTCAGTCACTGTCTCTCGTCATGTCATTGGTTGACAGGTAGGAGGCGGAGGAGTGAGCCCATGGAATCTGGTTTCCCGTTGCCCAAAGCCCCGCCCCCCCCCCCCCACCACACGGGTGGCGGGTGAGCCTATCAGGGCCCGGCGAGGCCGTGTCTCAGGCGCGGTCCTCACGCGTCGATGCGGAAGGAGAGCAGCTTCTCCGAGTGCATGTTGTTGAGGGTGCGCAGGTCAGGCAGTTTGAGGAGCAGCTTGGTGAAGCGAGAGGCGTCGCCGGGGGCGCTCTGGCAGACGAGGGCGCGCAGCGCTCGGATCAGGCTCTCCTGGAGCATCTCCACCGAGTCCATGTTCTCGATCCCTGAGCGATCTGAGAGAGAGAGAGAGGAGGAGGTGGAGGAAGGCCATGAGTACCACAGCTACATCTGCCCGGCGCTGAGTGCTAAAGAATGTGGTTCCTGATCCATTCAAACAATAAACACCTGACTTAAAAACAGCTATGCTTTATTGCGGTACGGCTACTGCTGTAGGTGATGGTGTAATTACAATGTTGTTTCCACACAAAATAGCGCTGCTGTCAGGTTAAAACCTTGTATCTCCTTTTTGGTGATTTTTTTATTATTTTTTACATCCTTTGAAGGCTGAGACTACCCATTACAACCTCTGATCAACTCCTAGCCCCGGGATGGACCCTGAATTAAAAGCATTCTAAACATCATCCTCAAACTCATATGTAATTTTATGTTCAAAAACACAGAAACTGCAATGTCCTTCTCAACACTCTGAAAACTCGCCATTTTGGAGATTGTAGTTTTTTGACCCGACAGCGGCTATCGATGGGCTTTTATAGCGGTATGAACCGCTGCCGCCCCGTAGGGGGCACTGTGGCGTGTGCGGGGAGCGGCCTCTCACCTGCGGACACCAGCACCACGGCGGTGAACAGGCCCAGCTCCTCGGCGCTCAGCTCCAGGCAGCTCAGCTTCTCGCTGAAGTCGAACATGGTGCCCAGCAGGGCGCCCATCCCCATGGCGCGCAGCGCCTCCAGGCTGTAGGTGGCGCCGGAGATGAACGTGACCGTCTGCTCCTTGACGTTGAACAGCGAGGAGAAGCGCACCATCAGCACCTGAGGATGGAGGGGGGGGGGGTTAAGTTAGATGAGCGCCTTCTCAATACAACACGTCGTGTCTTTGTGTGTGTGTGTGCGTATGTGTGTGTTGTGTGTGTGTATGCGTGTGTTGTGTGTGTGTGTGTGTGTGTGTGTGTGTGCATGTCGTGTGTGTTTGTGTGTGTGTGTGTATGTGTGTGTGCATGTTGTGTGTGTTGTTTGTGTGTGTGTTTATACCTCGAAGGTTCCGGCCTTCAGCAGGGTGACCTGGTCGTTCTGGGAGAGGGCGCTGAATCCTGGGATGAACTTGGCGAACTCCACCACCTCTCTCACGGCCGGCGTGAAGCTGAGGGAGAAGTCCTCCCAGATCTCCTGGGGGCTCTTCTCAGGGTCCGCCTGGGGACACATGTTCATGGGACACGCCTGGAGGGGACACAGAAAAGAGACGCACGCTTAGATGACCGTATGGAACCAAACACTACTATCACATTCAAATGTAATTTTTCTGACTGGACCCCCCAACCCTAATTGGTCATGTTACTGCAGCGTTCTCAACCATGATTGGTTGTGTCACCGCAGCGTTCTCAACCCTGATTGGTTGTGTCACCGCAGCGTTCTCAACCCTGATTGGTTGTGTTACCGGAGCGTTCTCAACCCTGATTGGTTGTGTCACCGCAGCGTTCTCAACCCTGATTGCTTGTGTCACCGCAGCGTTCTCAACCCTGATTGGTCGTGTTACCGCAGCGTTCTCAACTCACCAGTAAGATGTCTTTGCGGTTCTTCCATGGACAGTTCTGCCCCTGGGGGGCGCCGGTGAGCTCTGGGCTCTGGGTTCCGCCCAGCACGTTGCTGTTGAGGCTCCGCCTCCCGTTGTTCAGCAGCTGGGGCTGCTGTCCAAGATGGCCGCTGGCGGCGGAGGAGAGGGGCGACTGCAGATGGCGGCTGTTGTCGGGCACGGCCTCGTAACCGTAGCGCTGTTGGTGGTGGGTCACGTTGTTGTTATGGTGATAGATGGTGTTGAGGCTGTTGAGGTGGTAACCGGCGGGGCAGTGGTTGGCGCCCCAGTTGTCCAGCTTGCCGTTCTGATGGCGCCCGGCGGTCAGCTTGTCGTGGGCGTAAATGAAGGTCTCGCGGTGCGCGCGGGCGATGGCGCTGATGGTGCCGTCCACGCCGGGGCTGGGCGGGCATGGCGGCGGCGGCGAGGACGCCATGAGGGGCAGGCTCTGGGCCGGGGGGGAGGAGGATGGCGCCGGCGCCAGGGAGGAGGGGGCTCGCGGCAGGGCGAGAGGCTGGGGCGCCAGCGTGAGGCCCGGGCGTGGAGAGGAAGAGGAGGAGGCCGGGGAGACGGAGGAGGTGAGGCTGGCCAGCTGGAACTCGCTCTGCAGCTGGTTATTGACCATGTTGTTCATGGCGCTCTGCATCTCCGCCAGCATGCGCTGCTTCTCGCGCTTCGGGATGCGGCCGAAACGGACGGCTGGGGGGAAGAGAAGGAGGGAAGAAAAGAGAGAGGGAGGAGAAAAAGAGAAGTCAGTTCGGTCATTCTCACCCCATGTATGTTTACAGCAACATTCATTTTTTTCCCCTGGCCCTGTACTGCATTAACTGAACTGCAGGTTATAGGCCAACGTTCAACTGGGTTGGGTTCGGCTAAACTAAGTTCAGGAACTGAGGTCATGTTAACGTTAGCTAACGCATTTGGGAAGGAGGCAACGTTAAAGAAACCGTTCTTCAACACTTTCACATTGTCTCTCACGATAAAAAGTGCTTTCTAAATATAATGAATAATTATTCAATCAATCAGCTTTATTGAGAAGACTCATGGTCCATTAAGAAACATACAAATACACATACAAACAACAAAATTTTATTATTGTTGTTATTATTATTATTATTATTATTGTTGTTGTTGTTGTTATTATTGTTATTGTTGTTGTTATTACCGTCTCGGGACATGCCCACGGAGAGACACTTCTTGAAGCGGCACTGCTGGCAGCGGTTGCGGTTGACCCTCATGATGGTGCAGGTCTCGTTCTTCAGGCACTTCTTATACTGGATGTTCTGCTGGATGCTGCGGCGGAAGAAGCCCTGGGGGGCGGAGGGGGGGGGGGGGGGGGTCACTCTCCCGTTCTCCCGTTCTATGAATCCTTTATGTTTTTTTCGCTTGGTAATCGTTTTGTTGGTTATGCTTGCGTGTTTTATATCTGTGTGCATTTGTGTTTCTGTGTGTGTCCGTGTTTCTGTGTGTGTGCGTGTGTGTGTTTCTCTGTGTGTGCGTGTGTGTTTCTCTGTGTGTGTGTTTCTTTGTGCGTGTGTGTGTGCGTGTTTCTGTGTGTATGTGTGTGTGTGTGCGTGTGTAGGTGTGCGTGTGTTTCTGTGTGTGTGTGTTTCTGTGTGCGCGTGTGTGTATGTGTGTGCGTGTGTGTAGGTGTGTGTGTGTGTTTCTGTGTGTGTGCTTCTGTGTGTGAGTGTGCGTGTGTGTGTGTGCGTGTGTGTAGGTGTGTGTGTGCGTGTGTGTGTGTGGTAGGTCACCAGCTCACCTTGCAGCCCTCGCAGGCGTGGACGCCGTAGTGGAAACCCGACGCCACATCTCCACACACCTTACACAGCAGCACCATCCCGTTCAGCTCTGGAGAACACACACACACACACCGTTAGGCCACACCTCGGACAGAAACACACACCGTCCACCGCAAGAGTTCCCTCAGGAGCTGTGTCCACTAGCCAGCGGGGTCTCGCTAAAAAAAGTATCGCCTCCAATTCTAATTCGCGCCGGGCGAATCACTCTGGCAAGGCGAGGCTGTTCTATGCAGATTTCAGGTGAATTTCACTTGGCGGTGTCCAATCAGGAGAGGTAGCGTCAACTTACTGGTGAGGCTGGCCACAGACTTGCTGGGGGAGGAGCGCGAGGAGCCGGCGTCGTCCCGCCGCCGCGGTGACCCCCCGGAGCTGGAGGAGGAGTAGGAGGAGGAGGAGGAGGCCGTGTCCTCGCCGGCCGAGCCCGAGCTGGAGCCCCCGCTGCCGGGGTAGGCGTTGTGGGAGGAGCCCTGGGAGCTGTTGGGTGACGGCGGGAAGCCGAAGCAGGGGGGCTGGGACAGCGAGGGCAGGCTGGAGTTGGAGTTGTCGCTGTACATGGACAGCGGGCTGGTCCGGCTGGGAGAGCCTCCGCAGGGGCCGGCGTAGGAGATCACGCCCCCTAGAGGACAGAGAGAGAAGAGAGGGAGAGGCGCACGGGGTTTAGGACGGGAGCAGCGGTTCAACGAGCGCATGTGTAGAGGTAGAGAGAGAGAGAGAGGGGGGGGGGGGGACAGCATAGCTAGAACAGGATGTGGACTGTATTCAAGTGGGTTCTCCTCGCCAAGCGCGAGGGGGCGGAGACATCTGCGTCTCTCCGCTTCCAAGCGGTCGCCTCGCCACGAGAGCAATTATGCAAGGAAACCATGGCAACAGAGGGGGTTGACTGGGGAAGGTTCCAGGAACATGAGGTTGGAGGAGGAAAAAAAAGGCTTTCCAGGAATATTTGGCAGAATGGGGGTGGAAGGGAACCTTTGGCTCCTGAGTTGCATTTATTTTCCTATAGCTAAAAGGCCCCCCAGCCTAGCCTAGCATAGCCCAGCCTAGCCCAGCCTAGCCTAGCCTAGCCTAGCCTAGCCTAGCCTAGCCTAGCCCAGCCTAGCCCAGCCCAGCCCAGCCCAGCCCAGCCCAAGTTGCCCAGCCCTGCTCCAGGAAATGAACCACAGCTTGGGTGTTCAGTCCAGGACTGCGGCGAAGACACGTGACGGAGCATGGCCTACCTACGCCGGCGTCTCTGGTGACGATGATACATAGAACCCTGACGCTGCGTAGAGAACGAGCGGTTCTGGAGAAGAGAACCGCGCGCATCATGGTGGAAGCGTTCCTCTCCTCTATCGCCCTGCTCTGCATCATCACAGCCCCTCCTGCTGCGTATAGCAGACGCGTTCACGCCGGGGGGGATGGTCTCAACGGGGGCTCTGGCGGGGGGAGAGGGGTCAGAGAGGAGACGAGCTGTGCCCATGTGCCAAGTCGGCACATGCCCAGCGGGGCCGTGGCGGGAGGTGGGTAACAGCCTCACAGCTCCTCAGTCATCTTTATAGTCTCTCTCTCTCTCTCCCTCCCTCTCTCTCTCTCTATGTCCCTCTGTCTCTCTCTATGTCCCTCTGTCTCTCTCCCTCTCTCTCTCTCTCTCTCTCTCTCTCGCCCTACTTCACTTTCTATCCCAAACTGTCTGCTCTCTCCAGGACTCTACCCACTCTCTCTATCGCTCCATCTATTTCTTTATCTCTCTATCTCTCTCTGTATCTCTCTATCCCTCTCTCTACCCCACCCCATCCTCTCCCATTCTCTCTTACTCTCTAATCCAGTTGTCACGGTGATCTCTGATGGTAAAAGTTAATTCCCACCACACACTCTTCTCCGGGGTCACACACACAGAGCCCACTGATCCCTGAATCTACACGAGATGCTGTCTCTGTTGCCAAACTTTTCTGCACCGTCAGGGGGGGTCAGTCTACTCAGAGGGGTCAGTCTACTCAGGGGGGTCAGTCTACTCAGGGGGTCAGTCTACTCAGGGGGTCAGTCTATTAAGGGGGTCAGTCTACTCAGGGGGGTCAGTCTATTAAGGGGGTCAGTCTACTCAGGGGGGTCAGTCTACTCAGGGGGGGTCAGTCTATTAAGGGGGTCAGTCTACTCAGGGGGGTCAGTCTACTCAGGGGGGGTCAGTCTATTAAGGGGGTCAGTCTACTCAGGGGGTCAGTCTACTCAGGGGGTCAGTCTATTAATACTGTAATTCGTGTAATTCTGTAAGTCGCTTTGGATAAAACCGTCTGCTGGATGATTTAACATGTTATGGTTTGGAGGGTGGGGATGGACGTTCAGAATCAGGGTCTTAAAATGGCTTCGTTGTTTTGTTACTAAATCCCCCCCCAACAAAAACAAATTTCTGCGAGAGCTGCTAATACAAATCTGGCAACGGTCAAATCTCGCTACGAGCAAGAAGCAAGTTCGAGTCCAGAAGAGTCCTGCTCTTTTCTCTCAGAGGCGTTCCAGCCCCAGAAGCCAGCCAGGCAGCTCCAGGCCAGGGGGATTACATAAGGCAGGAGCAGAAAACAAGGTCACAGGGTCACTATGTCAGGTGTCACCACAAAAGCCACACGTGCAGCCTGGCGCTGATGACTTAGGCTCCTCCTTCTCTCACACATGTCATGCTGTCTCTCTTCTATCTTTTCACTTTCTCTCTTTTACCTTTTTCTACTCTCTCTTTCCTTCTGCACCAAATTCTAAGAAAAAATGTGGGTATGGGATAGGATGATAGTATCAAAATAAATAATCTACTATTGAGGTTAATGCATCTCCCAAATAGGTCATTGCTAATTACAACGTGATTAGAGTCCATTCAAAACTAATGACCAATTATGAATTATTCTGAGCAACAGGTTTGATTCGAGTTCCAAATCAGTGCAGCTACCTCATCAGGAAAAACCTCACAGAAACTACAATAAATAGTTCAACTCGAATCAAACCTGTTGTTATTCTTAATCCTTAATTTGATTGATGAACAGATAAAATGGCAATTTCAAGGATGCAGTTTTACATTAATTAGATAGGAAGGATTGAGAGAGGGAGAGACAGAGACAGAGAGGGTGGGTTGCCTGTCTGACTGCAGAACTCGTGTGCTTGGGTAGCGCTCGCGTGCGCTCGCTCGAACAGCATCTTTAGTCACGCCCCTGAGCCACGTGCGCCGAGGACAGCATGAGGCTCTCCAACGAGACCGGCCCGGGACGCCCCGCCTACGGACACACCCACCGCGCTCTCACGTTCCCGCACGCCCACTCAGCCCTCGCTGGCGCTATCCATGGTGCTACACCGAGCAACACCCTGCTCAGTTTATTCACATTATTCGCTTTCGCGGTATTCCAGCTTCATGATTTGTCGTGTCAGAATTCGTTGTATTGCCATGCAGTTTTTCAACTACTAGGAATTTGCTTTCGGTCGTGGTGCATAACATGGAGACAACATTGGACAGGGTGCAGGGACGAGACAGGACAGTGCAAAGAGCACAAAAAAAAGAACAAAATCTGAACGCTCTATATCTAATTTGTATAGGGGCAGCTTCATCAGCAAGTGCATTATCAGCTTACTGCTGTCGAGTATGTTGATTAGTCAATATTTAGATCTTTAATCATTATAATAGGGTCTACTCGTGCACAAAATAATGTTTGAAATGAATGCAACATGTAGCTTATGGCTGATCCCTACATTGTAGTGTTGGAGAAAATTAAGCTACGTCGTCTTAGATCAATTTCGTCTCCCACTTTTGAAACGCGGACACGAGAGTGGTTGATGATGCTCGATCGAGTCGCAATGATTCCCCCGTCAACTATCCAATCGCAGCGCGCACATGGCCCAGAAGTCCGCTTCACCCTCGGAGGGCGCGCGGGGGCTGGCGAACTCGAACTGACGCGGAATTAAGTAATGAGCTCGAGCGCTTTACCAATAGCGAGAGGCCGGGGCAAGGCAATGAAAACAAAACGCACATGGCCGGCTTGGCGGTCCATGTGAATCGGTGCCGAACATGCGCCTCTGCATCACCGGGACGCCCGTACACCTGACTTCGATGTCATGATGACCTACTTCCCCGAACCCTCCAGACAGTGTGTCGGAACCCGTGACGTCCTTTATCACACGTAGTCTGTACACAACCAACTTTTAGATCATTCTATACTTTTGTGAAAAATAGATTACAATTTGCACCGAATCTTCCTGTGTCGAAGGTGTCCACTAGTCTATAATAAATAGCCTAAATCAAAATGCAGATATCATGTATTTAAGCCTATTACAAAGTGATTACGCACAGCATCGACACGGTGCTGGTCGTCAGGCTCGGCAGGTCAGTAACTGTGCCGAGTCCTACTGAACTCCGTCTCGGTTTACAGTAGCCTACAACTCGATGCTCAGATCAGGTCTGAATCCATCCACCACACACGACACCATGCCCACGAAATGCGTCTTGTTTGATTAAAACCCCCCTTTAATCACTCACTAATAGGCTACAGATGCATTGACACGTCACTTCAGCCCCAGATGTGAACCATAGGCTATAGAAAATTACCACTGTAGAGCTCGACTTAATAAACACGTTAAGAACAAAGCATAGGCTAAATACATAGATACAAAATCGTTTGTAACTTTACCTGTATTGTTGTTATTGGTGTCCATGGCTGTCGTCATCTTGAGCCCCAAGCGAGTCATACAGGGTACGAGGGGGGTTCTTCTTTATCAGAAAAGCCCACGGAAACCCTCCGATCTTCGCCTCCTCTCCTTTTGGAAAGCAGTTGCTTGGATAGGCTAAACTCAATTTTCACTCAATTTACCCTATGCTGCTATAATAGCGAGACCATGTTGATTATTTCTGTTTTAATAGCTCTGGCCGAGTCTCGCTGCATCTAAGTGCTGAGAATAAAGGTAGATCAAGTGTAGGCTACTCAGATGATTCAGCTGACAACCCTACTGTCGAGCAGTTCCGTGCGAATGACGGTCATTCTCACAGAGCGATGAATGTGTGAAAAGAAAAGGAAAGCGCGCGCGGCGTCTGTTCTGTCACTCTCACTCTCTCTCTTTCTCTGTCCGTGTCTCTGAGGCGCAGTACCCAGGTCGGCCAGCTTTAGCAGCTTACAGGCTCTCATCCATAGGAACTGTACGAGGGAGGACGCGCAGCCTTGCCCGCACGCGGCTGAAAACGGGACCATGTGACCTCGGGGGAGTGCCTCGTGCCCTAGTGACACACATTTCTCCAAACACATCCACACAGGTTCTGTAAACCCCGCGCACGTGGAGATGCCAGCTCCTCGCGGCCTCCGAAAACGGGACCCTGTAATTTCTGTGAGCGTGTTGACTGTGTCTGATTAAAGTTGGGATGTTTAAGGGCTAAATGAAATAATAGCCTAAATAAAATAAAATATAATAATAAAATAATATAAAAATAATAACCAGCTTGGACTGAATAGCCAGTCACTAGGCAAGTCAAGGTTTATTCGTCACCACATCATACAGGTAGGCTACAATAAACAGTGAAATGTTTTTTCGTCAGCCACCATATTCCTTTACACTAAGTAAAGTAAAGGAAATAAATACAAGTTGAACCTCAATAATATGTACAACAGAGCTACATGCCTTCTTGTTAAACAATACAGTTTTTAAACCACAATAGAACAGTGCAATAGGTAATGCTATAATGCTATCTAGTGGTCAGATGTAGATAGACTACCTTCATAAGGACATGTGTCTACAAACTATTAACATAGGAACCACCATTCAATAGGTGATAATGTAATAGTGTCATCTAGTATAGTGCAATAATGCTATCTAGCAGAATTGGCTAGGTCCTGGATGAGTGTGCAGTGGTGCAATTTGTGCTAAAAACAGGGTAGAGCAATGTATGTGTATATATAGCACATGTGCAATATGTTAGTCCATTAGTCCACTAACAGGCAAAGGCAACACATGCCAGTGAGGATGGATGATTTGATCTATTGAGAATATGTGCTATAATATATTATTTCATAATAGACATAGTGAATGACTATTCCAGTTCAAGTGCAATATTCATGATTCTCAAACATTAAAATAATATTAGTTTGAACAAGCATCTAGCCTACAAATGTACAGGAAACTTTCAAGTGACGTGGATGTTATGGTTATGCCTATGATATAATAGGCTACTGTAGGCTATGTTGCTCTGATCCAACGGGAAGGAACAACTTTCTCCTGTTACCTGAGCCTAGTCTATTCTACCCAGACAATAGTGGGAGACCTGGGACTGGATGTCTGTAATGTAATCTAGTTGGATTAATTGTACTGATATCACCTCAAAGCCTTCGTTTCTAAAAATAGGGGCGTGAGACCCATTCACCCAACGCAGTCATTACGGGATCTTGCTGCGAGTCTGCAATATGAAACGGGGATTTTGATCACCGAACCAGAATAAGCTGGTTGCTTTCATTGAAAATTTCTGGCAGCAATGCAACCAGGTCAGAAACAGGGGTATGGGAGAAGGGAGGTGTGCAAAAGTCTCAGAACAAACTCTGAATAGCCTTATGTAAGATGGTTTTGATTTGGATATATGACTAACGTGTAGCCTATAGATTAACTGGTCATACTATATGTTTGCCGGATTGCGAATTTGGTTGAATGCCACCGAGAACAAACTCCCTTCCATTATTATCTGTAGCCTACATGATTTCTACACTCCCCCTATTCTGTCAATATGCTTTTGTCCGACTATAGATACTATAGGCTATTCAAATAATGCTCACAGGTTATACCACCACCACCACCACCCCTCCCTTCAGCAGGCTCTTATGAAGGCATCAGAATAGCAGCGGACCTCTACGGTAGTCAACACCGAGGCAATACAAGCAGCCCCAGCGCTAAAAGCGGTTCTTAACCCAAAATGAACACAGTCTGTTCTGATGCCAGCAATAGCACAGAGACACGCTGAAAGGAAGCAATCCAGGGGGCTTTTGTCCAGTTTATAAGCATGGCTGACACATGGCCCCAAAGCAGATAGGATTTAAAATTGGACAGAATAATAACATAATTTATTATAGGACGTTTTTGGGGGTGCCAGCATAGCTATATGTAGCCTATCTATTTGGGATATGAGCTAAATAGCCAGTTAACAAGGGTCAGTTGGTTTGAGGAAGCATCAATGTCGAAGTCAGGTATGATGGCTGGTGGGTGCCAAGCGCACGTGACTCTGGTCTGACTCTGGTCTGGTGAGTTATTTTGTTACATGTTGTTGTTGTTGTTGTTGTTGTTGTTGTTAGGCCTAAATGGAATTCTGATGAATAATTCTGAATTCATCATTGCGTGCACAAAACAGAGACTGCCATTGCTCTTTAAATATCCCGTGTCATGGCTCAGCTGTCTGTAAGCGCACTGAATGCCACGAACGGATTTCATTCCGCAAGTAGTATCCTAGGCCTGGGTAATACCCTACAGACAGGGTCGGCCAAGGTCGATGTATAATAACATCCAGACACGGATCTGAAGTCGAGGCTAAAGACAGTAGAATCGTGTCACGTTTACGCATCACGTTACCTGGAGAACCACCACGACACAGAGAGGGACGCGCACGAGCCTTGCGCCCCTTTAACGGTAGCTGGTAATGGTCTGTTGACTGTGTTTGCTTCGTGATTTCATGTTGAATCGACTTGTAGGCCTATTAAAAGGTTTTTAGAGACATGAAGCCACAGCATCTTTCACAAAACTTGGTTTCACACAACATCGTAAAAGAACAAAGTGGTAGCCTATGGCTCCAAATGAAAGTGTTTTGAAACCAGCAGATAATTCCCCCTAGGGGTCAGTTAAGTGGCACAGAACACAGTTGGCAATTATAGGCCACCGCAGACTATTCGTTCAGCGTATTGGAGAAATATTCTAAAGTTGCCATAGTCTATTTAGAATCTAGGGCAGAGCCTCACCTTGTAACGGTCGACCGAACAAACATCGGGTCAGCTCGTGCCGTTGGGGCATCTCGACCCCCGGCCCCGCGTGCTGCCGCTGCACAGTTTATCTGGCTGTGCCGCGTGTCCGTCCTCGTGACACATTGAGCGATCATGATGCCTGCACGTTATCATCGCTGCGGCAGTAGATTCAAGATTTCCTTGTCACATGTAATATACCTACAGTTACAGAAAGCTGGCTCCAAGGTTATGCTCAACACAGATAAACTCCAATAGGCCTATTCAATTTACAAGTTACAAATTTACAAATTACACCATATGTAGGCTACCATTTCTATACAGTATGAAGATTGGGGTAAGATAAGATAGATACCGGTCTGGATGGATATTGACATTTGCATGTGGTTATGTTATGAAGGCCTACACTAGATATTCTATAGCCTATACGCTAGATGTTTATAGATAGAGTCATTCAGGAGCCGGATGGCTCTCGGGAAGAAGCTCTTCCTGAGCCTCTCCGTGCTCGTCATGTGAGTGATGTAGGCTACCTCTTCCCTGACCGTAGCAGAGAGAGCAGTCAATTTCCTGGGTGGCTGGGGTCTCTCAGGATCCTGTTGGCCTTGGTCTTGCATCTTCTGGTGTAGATGTCCTCGAGGTGGGGGAGTGGACCCCCAAGGGGAGGAGGTAGAGCGGCCGGCTAGGGATTGCAAGGTGTGCCTTCCGAAGTGTTCTTGAACAACACACTGAACCCCAAACTCCCGGCACGGTGGCATAGTACCTAGTACTCCTGCCTCACAGTAAGAAGGTCTCTGGGCCTTGAGTTTGCATATTCTCCCCGTGTTCGTAAGGGTTTCCCCCATAAAGAACCCAATACGAAAAACAAGCAGAAGAACATGTACATGGCCATGCTGTCTGCTCCCAGCTGCCCTTAGGGGAAGGACGTTGGGATGGGTTAAGAGAAGAAGAGAAGCTTCATTGGTGGATGGCCCAGCCATTTTGTGTGTGTGTGTGTGTGTGTATGTGTGTGTGTGTGTGTGTGTGTGTGTGTGTGTGTTTCGCCGCCTACACTGTGTGATGTGCCACCTCTCACTGCAAGGTTTGTTTGTTGTTAAGGTACATTCAGCTGACCGTAGGGCCTTGCGATCCTGAGAGCTGCTGTTCCCGTACCAGGTGGTGATATTCAGTTAGGATGGTCTCTTCATAATTTGACAACGATTCAAGAGTTATATTGAATGAATGTCAGGGTAACTTTTGAAGAAAGCCTATCGTAGGCTACATGGGCCTAATTAGTTTGCCAAGATTGATTCTGACATGAGAGCATAGATCTAAGCTGTATAGGCTACTTTATTGCTTTTCAAACCCAAAAGTGCAATGCAGTGATCAATAGCCAAGCTTTAATTGACCTCAAGCTTGGTGTCAGTCACTTACTGCATCATAGACATCCTGTGTGTGTGTGTGTGTGTGTTCTGTGTGAGTGAGTTAGTGACAGACTGACAGAGGGAAAGAGAGAGAACGACCCATGTGTATGCGGAGCTCATAAGCACCAAGCACACGCCTCTATATATCAAGGACCCTGAACAAGCCTACAGTTCAATTACCAATAGACCCCATACCGTCCTGTTATCATCTCTAGTGGGCTAGCCTATCGCCCAAAAATGTTATAGAACGCACTATTTGACTTCTAAAGTTCCAGTGAAGACAGGCCTCTGTGGTGATGGAACTGGGTCACGACGAGCTTCGCCGCCTCCTAACCTACTCTCCTCCGCGCGACGCTCCTGACAGAACAGGGGCGCGTGGGGTCAGCCCTGTAGCCGACAGTGCTAGTTTCATATCAGATTCCTCTCTTTAGATGCAGGAAAATAAGCATGTAAGTGCGACAGACCTAGGCTATATGATATAATATGGATTAGTATTAAGAGAAAGGCTGATTTACATCCTTATAGGCTACCATTTAACACGAATTCATGCTGCAAATAGCCTACTTAAGGTTATCGTGACTAACATTCACATTTTAATATAGTCTAGTTCTATATAACAGCCTATTTCTATGTCCATTCTCGGGCGCATTGAGGACTAGCCAATTCTGGGAGATTGGAGATAAAACAGGAGATATCTCTCAAAAGCAATCATCATCTTTAACAATTGTGCATGCAGGGCAGGTGGAACGGTTAAAACAATAAAAAGCGCAACAATATTCACATGCGCATCCAGCAAGTCCTCGTTTACGGCATTCCAGTTTCCTAGGGTGATGATAACACACACACACACACACACACACACACACACACACACTCTCTCTCTCTCTCTCTCTCTCTCTCTCTCTCTCTCTCTCCCTTTATCATTAGGCTACTTCTTTATCTAGCCTATATTATTGTCGCAGGGTCCCCGTGTGCCATGTGAGCTCTAGCACACGGAGGTGCGCTCGGCCAGTCCGGGAGCGTGAGGGAGAGGGGGAGGAGTGTCGTCACTGATAAACACTGCGGCGGATCCCGGAGCGGTCACCAGGCCCGTACACGTGAGGGGGCGCTTTTACAGACGCTGCAGCTTTCAATGTGGAGCACTTCAGAGAACAGCGCCAATCTGGTGCTCTATTTTCCGTGTAGAAAAAAGCCCTAGTCAGATGGCGGCATTAGCCGGCCTACAGGGTAAACACAGCTCACATACGGGGAGACATATGAGACACATATGAGAGAACATTGCTGTAGGATTCAAGACTCAAGATTTCTTTATTTGTCACATGTAATGAATGTGTACAGTGTAGGCTACAAATGTTGCTGTCGGCTCCAAGATTATGCTCAATACAGATAAACTTCAATAGCCAACTCAATTTACAAATGACACAATAAGTACCGTTTATATACAGTATAAAGATAGGGGATGGTAAACCACCAGATCCTCCTCTCCACCCTCCACCCTCGAGGAGAAAGGCGTCGCTGGCTCTGCACGCTCCCTGTTTGCATCCTACCTGACGGGCCGCTCCTACCAGGTGACATGGAGAGGGTCGATGTCGGAACCGTGTAGTCTGACTACGGGGGTTCCACAAGGGTCTGTCCTGGGTCCTCTCCTTTTTTCCCCTCTAAACTACATCTCTGGGCTCTGTCATTTACTCGCATGGCTTCTCCTATCACTGCTATGCCAATGCCAACTGGTCCTGTCATTTTCCCCTTCTGACACACAAGTGAAGCATGCATACATGTAGCTGCATGCTTGGCTGACATCTCGGAGTGGATGGTGACACATCACCTCAAGCTCAACCTGGACAAGACTGAGCTGCTGTTCCTCCCGGGGAAGGGCTGCCCACACCGGGACCTGGCCATCACCATTGAAGACACAGTGGTGACGCCAACTCGGACTGTGAGGGTTCTGGGTGTGACCCTGGATGACCAACTGTCGCTCTCCACACAAATCACATCCGTTATACACTGTTGCAGATTCCTGCTCTAGAACATCATGAGGATTCGCCCTTTCCTCACTGACCAAATGGTGCAGGTGCTCATCCAGGCCCTTGTCATCTCCCGCCTGGACTACTGCAACTCCCTGGTATCAGCCATTAAACCCCTGGAACTTGTCCAGAAAGCTGCTGCTCACCTGGTGTTCAACCAGCCCAAGTTCTCCCACACAAATTCCCTTCTCCGTTCTGGCTCCCTGTAGCAGCTCACATCCAGTTTAAAACTCTGGCTCTGGCCTACAGGGCAATGAATGGAACAGTTCCCTCCTATCTCCAGGCCATGGTCAAACCCTACACCTCCTCCTGACCACTACGCTCTTCTACCTCTGGGCGGCTGGTTGCACCATCACCCCGAGGCCCCTGCGGTCGATCGACACGGTCACAGCTCTTCTCTGTCCTGGCCCCGCAATGGTGGAATGAAGTGCCCACTGACGTCAGGACAGCAGAGTCGCTGCCCATCTTTTGCCCCAGGCTCAAAACTCACCTCTTCAAGAAGTACTACCAGATTCCTCCATCTTAAGCACCTGTTGTATTTTTAGATTGCTATTCTAGACTTTGCATTCAGCACTAAATTATGCTCTTAGTCACTTGTTTTAGAAAGGAGATGCACTTGTGAGTTCTGGCAAGTAGCAGTACACTGACTTCCTACATTAAATGCAGTTATTGTAAGTCGCTTTTGATAAAAGCATCAGCTAAATGTTTGATAACACATGTAGTTCAACTATTAATTGAACTAGCCTACATTTTGCAGTTGATTTACTCGGTGGCAGTTAACCTAAATTCAAAAGGCATTTGTGTTTTCAGTATAACTAGGTTGATACAGTATACCGACGGCCCTATACCTGTATATAGGCCTAGTTAATAATGCAGTGGTATAGTGAACTATGTAAACCCAATACATTTTTACATAAACAATACAATAACTATATGGGACCTTTAAATTTCAAATAATAACTATTGTATTAGCCTACTGTGCAAGTGATCTCTTGCAGTCATTCATTTGTCATGTATTTCAGTTTTATGGTTTGTCATGTTGGGATTTGTTTAATTTCCATGCAGTTTTTCAACATACTAGGACTTTGCGGGTGTAAAGCATGGAGACAACATTGGACACGGTGCAAAGACGAGACACAACAGTGCAAAGACAGGACAAGTACAGGACAAGTACAACATGGAGCAAGTACAACATGCCAGTGCAAAATAAGCTGAGAAAAAAGAATATACAGGAAGCATTGTGGTCCGTCTGGTGAACGACGCTCACACCATGTGCTCACTTTTATATGTTGTTTTTAGTAATGATGTTGTAGAGACCATGTTGAAGTACAAAAACCTAACAGGGACAGGTGTCGCAAAATATTATTATCAATTATAAATACAGGGGCCATTGGGTGTCCAGCTCAACCTGAGTTGAAGGCCTGGCAGAGCAGATGAGTCTTTAAAGAATACTTAAAAATCTTTATGGTCTGGGCAGACCTAATGTGCCAGGGCAGACTGTTCCAGAGCCTAGGGGCGCCGCCCCAAAGGCTCGGTCGACTCTAGTCTTCAGCAGAGTCTTTGGGACAGCCAGCAGCAGCTGATTAGAGGATCTCAGCTCTCTAGCTGGGGCATGAAAGTGCAGGAGTTCAGCAAAATATTGAGGTGCCAGTCCATTTAGAGCTTTAAAAACAAACAAAATCTTAAAATCGATTCTAAAACACACTGGGAGCCAGTGAAGCACACACACACACACCTAGAAATACTAATGCAGTTATAGGCTGTGTAAGCATGTTTTTATGGAGTTGCTGCATAGATGTCGTTTCAGCTAGTGTAGTATGCCCTCTTGTGGTACAAGAGCAGCATTGCAGTTGAAGAATACAGTACCCAACGGATTGTGGTGAAGAAACTCGAGGGTAGCCTACGTTTTCTGGTTTGAACGCGCCCAATTTTTAGCATTCTTTAGAAGGTACAAAAAGCACACAATTAGAGATTATTATATATAAAAAATATTATATATTATATATAGAAAAAAATCTGTAAAGTATAGCTTCGTAATGATTTATCATTCAAAATCATGATACAATTAATGACGTAATTCATGAATTAAGTAAAGCTTTAGAATACATGTTCACACTGTTGCATTATCTATTACAGTGTCATGGAAGTGTCCATGCTTAACGCAACATTTCCATCATATGAAATGAAAAGTCGCCATCATTGTTTATAAAGCAACAGAAGCGGCTACACCGCTTACCCAATCGCAGCGGACCATAGATAACGCATGCGTGGTGCAGTTATTTTAAAAGCAGATCTGGGGATGAGAGGCGATTCAGGTGAGTTCGACTGAGGACAGATCAATTCAATGACACAGGTTGCACACAAGCGTACGACACAAGACATTGTGCGTTCTAAAGATTGATATAAAAATATCCGAAGGCCTTCAAAACCATAATACTTAAAATGGCGTCCACGAGCCAGGGCTACTTACAAGTCGAAGTGACTGTCATTGTTTTGCTCTTTCCTGCAGACCTAAAATGGAGGACATGGCTTGCTAGACAGCCAGGGTCTGCAGCCCAGCTGTAAAAGCCGGCTTCTGGACACACTCGCATGAAAACGTAGCTAGCTGGCTAAACTGAAGCTGGACTGGTAGGTAGGTAGCAAAGAGTACTGCTTTGTCCTGTTCGCTGCTTGTTCAGAGTAACGTTCTTGTCAACTAAGTCAGATAGCTCAGCTTTGGCGTTTGATAGCCAGATTTGAATGTAGCTAGTTAGCTTCTGCAGAGCGGCGTGCTCAGGGAAATATGCTTCTGCCGCAAGACTTTACTTTATGCTATTCGCAGTTTAACGTTAGCTTGATGTGTAGCTTTGATGGGCAAGGTTTCTTCCTGTTCTTAACTCTCTGTAATGGCCAGCTTTTCAGCAAGGGCATTAGTGTGTCAAGCACGCGTTTTGTTGTTTACACTGTATGTCAGATAAGTTTGGCGGTAAGACAGACGAGGCTGTTGCTATATGCTGATACAGCATTGCTTGTGTTTCAGGCTTATATGGGCGTCCGGACAACAAACAGTTGAGAAGACAACGCTCTCCCAGGGTGACAGGATCTGACCCTCAGTGCCACCGGCACCCCTGACCTTGGTGGTGGGCGTTGCCGGAAGCCAAGCGGTGGAGTGGAGGAGGAGAGGAAGTGGAGGGAGGGGGGAGGGGGTGTGACCCGCTAGGAGGAACATGACCTCCACTGTGTTCACTAGTGGAGGAGGAGGTTACAAACTGGACACGCCGGGGAAGGGCGACCTGGCCAAGCCCCCGTCCAGGGGAACGTCTGAGTCCTGGGTGCTGGGGAACCCCGGCGTTCTGGGGAACATCCACAACAGCGGCGGCGGGAAGGCCAAGGCGCCCGGGCTGGGGCAGGGGCAGCTGCAGGTGGTGGTGGCCTGCCGGCCTGGCGGTCAGCCTCACCCCCCGGGCCTCGGGGAGGGGCAGGAGGAGAACTGGGGGGGGTTTGGGGCTCAGCAGCAGACCCCTCTGACGGGCAGACCGACGGGGGGCGACTCCGGCTCCCCCGCCAAGAGCAAAACACTTCTAGGACAGAACAACAACAATGGCGGTGGTGGCGGCGGCGCGGGGGGCAAGATGGACCCGGCGGCGGCGGTGAACGGCAGCAAGCCGCCCAGAGAGGACGCGCCGGGGGGCGGGGAGGCGAGGGGGGCGGCGGTGGTAGTCGGGGCGCCGCCGTCGGGAGGACAAGGCCAGGAGGGCAAGAGAGGGGGCGTCCCGGCACGCAAAGGCACCGGTCACTCCCCTCCGAAGAGCAACGGTTTCCGGCAGATTCTCCTCCTGCAGCTGGAGCTGATCGAGCAGCAACAGCTGCAGCTGCAGAACAAGAGCAAGGAGATCGATGACCTCAAGGCCGAGAAGGAGACGGTACGCCTGCAGGGACCCCACTCTCATACACCTGATTTTATAGCTACTTTGTATTTGTCAATTATGGTATTATAACCTTTTTGGCATAGGCAAGGCAGTGATAGGACCAAGTACTGGTTGAGACTGAGAAAGGTGTGTGTGTGTGTGTGTGTGTGTGTGTGTGTACATTCAGGGGTGTGTAGTAGGCCCTGTAAGCGCTGATCAAGGGATCAAGTTTGCCTGTTAAACAGGCCGTTATCTGCTCCACGATGCCACTAGTGGTGTACTGATGTCATAGCATTCCCATTATGACATCATGGTTCTATGACTGTAATCAAGTCAGGTGTGTCTCTGCACCAAGCCTCGTTCACTATCACTTTGTCACACTCTTAATAGACTTTCAAAGTTACACCGATTGAAGGCTTTCGCGCCCCGTAGCGAGTTTCGACCCGTCGCATTTCTCTTATCTAGTCAGGGTGACGTGCTTCTATTGCGTTCAATTTCAGCAGGTATGATACCCAAATTCAGTCATCCTTTGTAAAACCATACTGGAGAAAAGCAAGGCGCAGTCAGGAGTAGGGATGAGACGGTATGGATTTTTGCATTACGGTACGGTATCTAGTTACACGGTAGGGTTTACGGTATTTCACGGTATACAGCATTTCACCTCCCCAACACACATAAAAAAACAAACATTTTACTTTGAAGGAACTACAGTGCAACACATGATGGAAAATACACAGTTTTGTAATTAAGCTCAGTTAATATATATAATATTAATAGCAAGCTTATATTAAATTACAAAATTAACTGTTGCAAGCAACTTGAAATGTGAAGTTTCAGCAGCGCATTATTGTGTAATACTGTAAACGTAATACCGTAAACACAGGGAATGTCACGGTTCTAATACTGTGGACATTTTATACTGCGGTTCACGGTTTTACAGTATACCGTCTCATCCCTAGTCAGGAGGGGGAATCTGATGTCGGCTAAGCCTGTCTGTCCAAGTTTCAGTCCTTCCTCTCCTCTCCTCACTTCCTCTCCTCTCCTCAGCTCCTGGCCAGGATCGAGCGCATGGAGCGCCGTCTCCAGCTGGGCAAGAAGGAGGGGTCAGGCGAGCAGCGACCCTGCCGACCCCCGCCGGTCCACGCGCCTCTCCGGGAGGACCCCAGGGGTCCGGGGGGGTCGTCGCCCGGGACCCTGGAGGGCCGGGGGGCGTCGCCCGAGGGGTGCGGCACCAGTACCGGCGCCACGCCTCGCAGGCTACACTTCGGTAGAGGGGGCAAGGGACACAAACGGTAAGAGCTGCGATATTGTGATCGTTCGATGCCGTGACCTCATATAAACATTCGCCGCGACACGCTTGAGTCCATCGCATCACAGAGCTCGTCAGAACCACACACACACGGTCGACACACACGATCGACACACACACGGTCGATCCCCGGTCCGCCTCGCTCTCTCTCTCTAACCCCTCTGCGACGCGCCCTGACCGCCAGGCGCTTCCTTTTCCAGGACCCCCGCTCGGCCAAGCGCCGCGCCCAGGCCAAGTCCGCCCTCCAGAGGGAGGCGCTGAAAGCGGAGCTGGCGGGCGGGGCTGCGGGGGAGGAGGAGGAGGCGGCGCGCCCCGCCTGTGGCCACACCCACGCCGAGGAGCCGGCCTACCTGACCACGGAGGACATGTACCTGAGTCGCTGGCACCAGCCGCCGCCCTCGCCCCGCAGGGACCCCTCGCCCCCCAAGGAGGAGTCCGTCGCCAGTGAGTCACTCGCCGTGGGGGGGGTAACTGGCGGGCGGATGGAGGGAGGGACGGACGGACGGAAGGATGGATGGATGGATGGATGGAGGGATGGGTGGATGGATGGAGGGGTGGGTGGATGGCTGGAGGGGTGTGTGGATGGAGGGAGGGATGGATGGGTGGAGGGGTGGGTGGGTGGAGGGAGGGAGGGGTGGAGGGGTGGGTGGGTGTGAATCAGACCCGTGTCAGTTATACTCTATTTGAAATTGGTTCCGTTGCTCCTCGTCTACACTTGACTGTTCTCGCTGGGACCAATGGCGGCTGTCCCCAAAAACGCAAACCCCACCCACTGGCGCTCCACTGCGACTCGAGCGAACCGCAAAATAATTAGTGTTTGGTAGCGTTTCGACCCGGGTCTGATGGGATTGGTGAAGTGTAGTATGCACACTGGTATAAACCATGGCTTCATGTACCAACCATGTACCTGTATCTGATCCACCCATGCACTGAACCAGCTGATCTCACAAACGTGTTCCCCTCCCTGGCTGGAGAGACATCCCAATTACAGTCAGCTAGTTTATTGCGTGGGTTAGTGCAATTTATTTATAGCGCACGGTTAGTGTTTTAGCCTTCTGAAGCCGCGTTTTACACCCCCGGGTGCGTGTATGTATGTAACTGTGTATGTGAGGAGTGCGGCGGCCATCTTCTCTGTGCCTGCTGTGCCTAGTACCGTCCTGGAGGGAGAACATCATGGACCCCCTGGAGGAGGAAGAGGGCGCCGACGTAACGGAGGTGGGGAGAATATACCTGGGCTGGTACAGTAGAATATACCTGGGCTGGTATAGTAGAATATACCTGGGCTGGTACAGTAGAATATCCCTGGGCTGGTACAGTAGAATATACCTGGGCTGGTACAGTATAATTTACCTGGGCTGATACAGTATAATTTACCTGGGCTGGTACAGTAGGCGTCTTTGAGGTTTCAAACAGATATTATGTCAAGGTGATAGGATGGTCCATATATGTTATATTGGATGGTAATAACGGTTGTAATAACGGTAATTACGGCCTAACGACCCTCTAAACACTGCTAGTTTCCACAACAATAACGGTTGTATTCCTGTCGGACAGAACATGGACGACGGCGTCTTCCTGAAGCGGCACTCGAAGCACGAGCTGGATGAGAAGAGGAGGAAGCGGTAAGAAAACCATTTCCTTTCACCTTTCACTCCCCTCCCTTCCACTTAGTTCCACTTGTCACACTCTCCTTTCATGTTCACGTTGTGATACCCCTGTTGTCAATTTGCCCTACCTTTTCTTCAACCCCCCCCCCCCCCCCCCCCACCGCCCCCTGTCTTCCTCCCTGCGCCCAGGTGGGACATCCAGCGAATCAGAGAGCAGCGCATGTTCCAGCGCCTGCAGCAGAGGATGAACAAGAGGCAAGGCCTCCAGGAGAGCGAGCCCGAGGTGCTGTCCTTCTACCCCGAGGCGGAGGACGGTAGGTGCACCCTGGGAACAGAGGAACCCAGGCAGCGCTGCTTTACCCTGGGAACAGAGGAACCCAGGCAGCGCTGCTTTACCCGTTCCCTCGTGAAAGAGGGAACCTCTAATGTGGTTAACTACTCGTCTTGTGCCACAATAATACAACCAAATACGGAGAACAAGGAAGCGAGCAAGAATATCAGGTTAATTTGCGTTATTGGCATGACTTGTGCATCTGGGAATTTGTAGATCTGTGTTGGCAAAGCTTTTTAGATAATTAATATATGTAAATTGAAAAACAAACAACATTATCACTGACTGCAACTGATGGACCTTTCCTGCTCCCCCTCAGTGGAGGCCCTCATGATCACCCCGCACTTGCCTGTCGTGGCGTTCGGACGACCTCTGCCCAAGCTGACCAGACGGTGAGCTAAACCACGCTCCCCACAACCCATTTATTCTAGATTTGATACATATTGTATGCATATATTGTACTCTTCCATGTATATTATTTACTCTGATATTAATAAAGTTAATCTGATCATACTGTGGCTAGCAGTTTCCACCACAAGACTGTGCTAGACCAATAGGATCAGACTGCAACCAGAAAGGCCTGTGCTCTTGTAATATTTCATTGTACATGGTAATAATAATAATAATACTACTACTACTACTACTAATAATACACTTTATTTATACAGCACCTTTCATACAAATAAATGCAGCTCAAAGTGCTTAACAACGGAGTGTACATGCACAGAGTGCTTCACATAAAAATAGGCATAAAATAAAATACACAAAAAGCAGGAAAATAAGATGGAAGATTAAACACAATAAAATAAAAGATAAAGATAAGAAATCAAGTAAAACACATTGTAAAAATGCCAATTTAATAAAATATTGTACTGCAGAGAGATGCATAAAAAAAGAAAGAAGTGTAGGAGCCCATAACCTGCTCACATGACAAATGAGACATCCTTCAATCCCACTGTGTGTGATGTTAAAGCCCTGTCATGCGTCATCTCCTCTCCCCTCCGCGCCTCCATCCCTGCCTCCGTGCCTCCCTCCCTCCGCGTCTCCTCACTCCCTCCCTCTGCGCCTCCTCCCTCTCAGGAGCTTTGACCTGCCCTGGCTGGATGAGCGGAGCCGCTGCAGAGCCGACGGGCCCACGAAGCAAACCCCTCACCGGACCTGCCGGAAATAAAACCCCTCTCCAACCCGAACCCAGAGAGGAGAACCCCACTCTGCACCAACGCCCCCCCCCTCACCCCTCCCTGGGAAACTCAAGAGCCTAAATGACCCAGAGAACCAATCAGAACAACCCCCAGGGGGTGTGGGGAGGAACGCATGCCCCCCTCCCTCCCCTATATCCCTTCTGGTGCTGTGTAACAGTCTGAACATGGCGTCTGAGCTGCAGGACAGACGCTGCACTTGGTTCACGTCCGGGCTAGTTTGAAGGACCAGAGTCTGGTCGAGGCTCTCTGTGGGTTAACGTGTCATTAACGTCTAGTAAGGAGAAGCCGGCTGCTTTCCCCGCATTCCTCACCCTCTGCCGAAATCACCTCAACAAAAAACAAGCTAACGTTCTACAAACTGTTCACTTGTCATTTTCACATTGAAATGCATCGTTGAAATACTAAGCGCGCAGCACGAAATGTAGCTGTCTGTCTCCCATCTGTCTTTGTGTCTGCCGTTGCATCCTACAGATGGGATTCTCCCGTTGGAGAAGTGTTATGGCCCAAAAGAGGCCCGAGGAAGAAAAAGCGCTTCAGCAACTGTTATTGGTTTGTGTTTCAACCAATATGTTCTTGTAATATAATAATTAAAAAAAAGAAATGCTTCATGCTCTTGAACGTTTGACTAAGTGTTGTTTGTGTGGCACCATCACGGCCCTCTGTAAATGGGTGCGACTTAAGACCGCGCTTGAGTGCTAGAAGGCGGTGACCACCTGGGGCATGTTCAATCTGAAAACAGTGCACCGCTTTGCTATGGTTTCTGGGTTCCTCGAAACTGGGAAACAACAGGCTTTGAGGTAGGTTTTGGGTTGGAGTCTCAGAGGTGTTACCCAATCAGTAGCGACCTCTACATAACCCCCGCTGGATCTTCTCAGCTGCGATAGTGGCAACGCTTTACAACAAGGCACTACCAGTTGAACGTTTGCTATGCTGAACGCACCCATGAACTCGTATCATCGTTTGTGATTAATGTAATAATAATGTGATTTGATAATGTGTTAAATGATTTATTATAAGAGTAGGGAAAGGATAATGGTCTGAATCAGAGTATAGACCTAGGCAGTATATAATCTATATTATGCAAGCAAAATTGCCAATTAATGACGAAAGCATAGCTATATATAAATATGTTTTAAGCAAAATTGTATTTAACATCAAAGCATGTACATGTTATGTTGTCACAACATAGAAGTGTTTTTTCCATTCTGAAGGGGCAAGGAGAGGAGCTTATTGGGGAGCAAGGATGCTGAGGTATTTACGAAGCGGAACTGCGTAAGTGACATTCACCCACAATCCCTCTCCGTATTCCGGTCTCGGGTATCTGGTTCTAAGATGGCGGACCGGCGGAGGAGACGGAGGCGCGCGTCCCAGGACAGCGAAGAGGACGACGAATCTGGCTCGGGTTCCGAGAGTGGGAAGTCCAGTTCACCGGCGTCGAAAGGCCGAGTGAAGGACCCCGAACCGGTGGAGACGCCAGCTGTTCGTGTGGTCGCGAAAATCGACGCCGAATCCGAGTGTGTGAGTATCTCTCCCGCGGAGCCTGCTAGCCAACTAGCTAACCGAGGCTGATCAATTTCGCATAGCTAACGAATGTGCAGCTTGGCAAGTTAGCTCGCTTGCTAACTATGCTAGCTTGACAATAATCATCGCATGGCTGGATCAGCAAGTCAAGTCGGCCTTGGGTTAATTCGCATTAAAGCGTTGATGTTGTCTAGAGGCGTAAGGCCAAACTGCGTCCCCACCATGGGAGTTTGCCACCTCCGGCTCACGTTCCGCTTAAACCACCCGGCGGCAGCATCCCGATGTTCGGCTGGGGAGGGGAGGGGAGGAGGGCAACGGACGGACACCTATGGAACCGAGCGCTGCTAACTAACGTTACCTGCCCGCTCACTTGTTTGTAAGCTACTCTTAACAGGTTGTTAACTAGTTATACAACTCGCAAAGTTATTTATATCTGTAAATGGATGATGTGGGCTATTCTAAATCACCAATGTATTGTTGGCTAACGTTAGTTTATGCAACTAGCTACTGGGTCATCGAACAGAGCCGTTCAAGGCAGCATTTCGCACCGAGAAAAACAAGGCACCTTTGCATCCTTAGTTGTCTGGACTGCACCCTCTTGTTTTCAGTTTAGCTAGCTAGTTAAATAACAACAACAACATGCAAGCGAATTGGCCTGATCTGTGTGAGGTACCGGGGTCGAAGTCCTTTCCTGCATAGGTGATTCTCTGCGGATTGCGTTGTTACAGCAAAAGCATCTATGAACTTTATTTCTATGACTACAGATAGTAAATAGCCAGATTTGGAACCGTATTACGTCTAGTAGTATACCTATGAACTGGAATGAGGAATTGAAAGAATACCAATGTATCTGTACTGCATGGGTGTAATGCTAAATACAGAGGTGGCTAAACTGTCGAGTGCAGAGTTTACCTACTTTGTGTTCCCTCATTGATTAACACAGTCGATCAGAAAATAGGTGAGTGAACTCAGCCTCATTTTAAAGAGGTGGGTAGACTGAGTTTACTTGGATTGACCCTCCACTACCCCCCTGCAGTACCGCTTATATATGGCAAATAAACGTTATATTCTATCTATTCTATCTTCTGAACCTCTCTGGCGGTCAGCTGAAATCAATCATACTGAAATTGCGGTCTCATCTTGAGCCGAGCAGACATTCGTGTCGGCCTCTTTTTGTGTGGTTGTCAGTGAGCACCCTGCTGGTGTGTGTGTCCTGTCTGTCGTTTTTTCTCGCTGACACTTCTCCACTTTCCTTCAACAGGAGAGTGAAGACGGTGTAGGGGAAGGTAAGTGTGTTCTCTTCGCCGACACAAACAACAATTCCCTGCAAGAAGTCGGCAACGCGATAAACCGGATTTTAGCTGTGGTTTTCTCTCCCTTGCCCTTGGGGCCAGTAGTCCCAATCAACCCTGTTTGTTCGACCCTACTGACTAGCGGTCAGCCTTTGCTACCAGTCTCATGACCAGGTGGAAATGTCTGATGTTTTCCCAGCGGTCCTGTCCGACTATGACAGTGCTGAACCCGAGGACAACGGCTCTCACTCTGAGGTGAGTAGTGCTCCAGCTTCACCGACACAGACCTCTGTCTAACAACGGATCGACAGCATGGCGTCAGTAGGGACAGCTGTCTACACAACTACACAGCGCCGCTTCTGCTAGCGGAAATACTAGTCGTCGGTTTAACAATTTAAATAATTAGCGCAAAGTCACCTCACATGCACATCAGTCATGACTGGATTAAACCAGTTCCACCTCCTGGCAGGGCAATCACCGCAATGCAATAAGTGCCCGGGTATGGCTGTTTACTAGTAGTCTTACCTACCTCCTGACTGCCTATTTAAGTGTGTGCGTGTGTGTGCGCGCGTGTGTGTGTGTGTGTGTGTGTGAGAGAGAGAGAAGGAGAGGGAGCGAGGCTCCTTGTCTACTATAGCGTTAAAAACTGAGCCATGCAGCTTTGTCGGCATCGTAAAACCAGCTAATTTTGGGAGTAGTTTGATTCGAAAGACGATGGGAAAGTTTCATGTACGTTGTGTCTTAGGAAATGGCCATGTGACCTTTCGACTGGATCGGTGAGAAATCACATCCGGTTCACACGCGAGGGGAATCGCCTCTGGTCCTGCCGGTCACCACACCACGTCAACATGTTGATCTCTTTGAGCAAAAACATATAATACAAGTAAGCCTAGCCTAACCCTGTCCCTGAGCAAGTCACTGTTTCAATATATGCAAAGTTGCAAATAGGCCATATTATAGATCTCATCTAGCTGCCTGTTGATTTAAAATGTTTTTAGGCGATGCCGTATTGGGCCTGTAGTCATGCGTCTGCTTCACTGTCCTACATCATTTATTTCAACTCATTTGTAACATTCAAAGCAGTCACCTGTTATTGAAATTATGAGGATGGAAAGTTACCATTGCGTTCAACCGGTGTCTCTTAAGTTAGATTTGGTGTGTATAACTCAAATGAAAATATACTTGAAGGAGAGCTATGGGTCACAGTCGAGAGATCTCGTTCAAAAAGTTATTTTCATGCTTTAAGAAAAAACGAGGCTTACAGAGGAGCAAACAAATGTTTCAGCAACTAGGCCTTCATCAGGGACAGTTTTTTCACCGTCTTACTGTGTGTCAAGGTGACTGTGATTTCTTAAAATAGTCTACCCCAAAGGTCCTGATTCTCCCACAACTGAATAATTAAGTGTCTTGAGCTACTGGATGGATGTTTCTAGTCCAGACGTTGCTCTAGAAACATCTTCATGGCCCCCACACCGCCCCCTGCTGGTGAGATGTGGATATATATGGATTAGAGAACCTTGCTGTTTATGTAACAGCTACATGCCCTCTCCTAAGATGACCCTGATCTAGTGAGCTCACATTCCGTCTCTCTCCATGGTCTAGTCATGCCACCAAGCCATACAAACTGCTCATACAAGAGGCGGGGCCAATGGGGGTCAATCAAATGTAATGGAAGGCAGTTGGATCAACCCATTGTATTGATCAGCGTTACCAGCGGAGCTTCCGAACGCGGTCGCTGGATAAAGAGCGAAAACGTTTTCCTTGGGGAAACACCTGGAATTCAGTTTATGATCTTTCAATAAAAAAAGTTATGCCAACCAGTTGATATACAGCAACCTCATCAGAAGCGCCATATTTGTCGGCTGATTGGATAGGCTGAATTTTTTTGGCCCGCGCAGAAACCGATCTCTCTTGGGCCCGGCCAGACTGATCCATGTGGAGTAGAGAGACAGGATGCGTCTTTAACTGGAGGGCTAGGTGGGCAATCTCATGTGTAGTGATGAGACAGATGAGACAGACTCTTCTATTGATCAGAGACACTTCTATTGATCAGATAGATAGATAGGTGGACAGACACTTTATTGATTGACCAGGTGGAAATTAATAAAAAATGCACATTCGGGACTAAATACAAATTTACAGTAAATACACTATATATATATATATGTATATGTATACTGCAGGGTTCCCACGGCTCATGGAATTTCAGGAATATCATGGAAAAAAAAAAAAAAATCTATATTCCAGACACGGAAAGTCAGGGTGCATTCGTTTATAACTGGCAGGTGGCAAATTGCGGCTTGCTACTAGGAATGATTAAATAAAACACCTCATGAACTCGCACTTCCTCGTCGCAAATTCAGATATGTTTCTCAGCCCCCAGTTGCGAATGCACTAGATATAACTAGGTAACTGTGATATAATGGTATATAGCTCGAATACACACAGGTCGGAGGTAGGTATTTTGCCACTTGCGACTTGCCACCTCCGACCACAAACGAACGCACCATTAATCATTTAGCTACAATTTTGTTTGTAACATTTTTTAAATTTTAGTTGCCATTCATCAAAATGTAATATTTTCCATGCAGTATTTTTCTTTATCAGGTTATTTCATGCGTTTCCTGTATTGCGTGAGTGGTTGCTATGGTTACTTGGTTTTTCAGCGCCCATTTATCCCCTTCCGCTTGTCAACAGTTTTTCCCGCTCATCAGTTGTCATGGAAATTCAGCTTTTTAATCATCGAAAGGAAGAAGTCAGGGAATTTGACATTTGACTCATAGCGCAAACCCCGATACGGGGTCCAAATCTGATAGAGGTGTGTTTTGGGTTTGGCTCTTGGTACAGGCTGATCGGAAAAGCCCGTTTGTCAGGATCAACACTGTTCTTTACCCCCGTTTGATCAAACATCCCTGACTGAGCTCTGGAGCTGTCGATTCTAAACGACAGTCTGATTGAATCTCAGACGGACTGTGCTTTCTAAACGCTCTGACCTCACATCCAGAGGTGAAAATTAACACCTGCCACCGGCCAAATGCAGGTTAAATTTCCAATTGGCGACTAGATTTGGGAAGGCTATCTGAAAAATATATATACTTTGCCGGTAGATTTTTTCATCTACAGTCCCCTTGGCAGGTGACTCACCGTGAACCAAAAAGTTAATTTTCACCCCTGCTCACAGCCGTGTCGTTGCGTTTGTCAGGGGGGAGAGGAGGAAGAGGAGGGAGAGCACTTCAGCGATGAAGAGGCCACGGCAGCCGCCGCCGAGCCCGACCCCGCCGCCGCCGCCGACCCCCCGGCTCCTGACGAGGAAGAGGGTGGGGAGGAGGAGGAGGAGGAGGGAGGAGAAGGAGGAGGAGAGAAAGAGGTGAAGTCAGAAGAGAAAAGCAGCCTTGCAGGAGAGAGGCAGAGTGGGGACGGACAGGTAGGACTACTGAACCCCGCGGCCCAACCAGCGACCAGGGAGCGACGATGGGAGTGGTTAACTCCGCCTCCGTCTCCTCCTCCCTCCTCCGCCTGCTGCTTGTGTGTCGTCCTCCCGTCTCCCGTCCGTAACCCCTCCCCCTCCCTCCCTTCCCTCTCTCTCCAGGAGAGCACCGACGACCCGGAGAAGAAGAACGGCGGTCCGCCAGGCCAGAAGCTGGACGATGACGAGGACAGGAAGAACCCGGCCTACATCCCCCGCAAGGGCCTGTTCTTCGAGCACGACGTCCGCGGGCAATCACAGGAGGAGGAACGGTACGGTCGCCACGGTTACACCCGCGGTTACGTACTGTATGGACGAATGCGTCTCCATGGTGATATACTTATATATAATGCACACATACAGATGGGTGACGAATGAAAGGAAAAACCCACATAGTGTCTTGGTGAGAACGGGTTCGATGCGCCTTGGCGTAGATCCTACTAGTCTCTAACTACTGGAGGGAGGGAACGCCGTTCTTCCAAACGTTCTGCGCCGTTGTCGACAGACTGTTCTTGCTGACGGTCTGGTCACGTTCTGCGTTGATATTCGGTCATGTTGACTTTCGTTGTCTTTTATTATTCTCCTTATTAAGCTCTGCGTTGTTTTGATTTCAATAAAAGACAGCCCCCAATCTCACAAAATACCACACAGTCCACAAGTTAACCTACGCCGCCTTGGCGCTAACCACAACAGAGTGTACGAGCCATGGAATGTCATCTTTATCTCATAAGTCTATGGAAGAGGGACACCGTTTCTTACAGAAAGCTCCAGCTACAGCCATACTCAGAGGTCAATCATTATAATTAGGAACAGCTAACAGGATCAGATTAAACCAACATTTCTCTGAAAATCAACCAAATTCATCAATATTCATCAGTCACATGAGGAAGAGTTGCTCTCCTGTTTTTTTATTTGGGGGGGGGATGGGGGGTTCTCAACATTACTCTAATGCACAAGCGTTGCAGTCATCGAATGGACGTCAAGTTTTGACCATAATTTCCTATTTACTGATGTCTTTCCTATGGATCTAAAGGCAGATGTCACTTTAGTCACTGATCCTGTTGGAACAGCCAGTTGAGCCGTCTTTGTGACGGAAGCTACCATCCATGCCCTAATAATGAACCCTCTTCTAAAGTCACTTTAGATCTTTTCCTCTGGTCCAACATGGAGGTCAACAGGGCCTGATCAGAGTATCTACGACCACAGAGCATTATGGGATGTCGACCGCTTCACTGTATCCTGCAGCACACCTGTACAGAAGCATCTGCATTCTTCATGCATTTATCATCTGTCACTCACTCTGCTGATCTCTGACCCCCCCAGGCCGAAGGGCCGCCACAGGAAGCTGTGGAAGGACGAGGGCCGCTGGGAGCACGACCGCTTCCGGGAGGAGGAGCAGGCGCCCAAGTCCCGCGAGGAGTTGATCGCCATCTACGGCTACGACATCCGCAACGGAGGAGGCCCGAACGACCGGCCCTACAGGCAGCGCAAGCCCAGGTACGGGGCCTCCTTTATCTGTTATAAGGGACCTGATGGGCACTGCTACAAGCCCAGGTACGGGGCCACCTTTATCTGTCATAAGGGACCTGATGGGCACTGCTACAGCTCTAGCAGTCAAAAGTACCGCAATAGAATACAAAACTTGGAGATAAAATAATAAATAATAAAATACGGAGATATAGAATGTTCTTCTGATTAATATTTCCCATTTTAAAAACATTTTCTTTATTTCATATATATATATATATATATTAGACGTGGGTGCCCCGTGCACAGCTCGCTCAGTCCTTGGTGCAGGTGAAATCAGGATAATCCGATAATTCAAGTAGGAAGGAGTCACCGCGACACAAGGCTGGTAATTCCGTACTTTTATTAATTAAAAGAAACGAACAACGCGTTTCGCCTATGGCTTCATCAGGTTCGTGCTGAGAGAAGAACACAGGTGCTTTTAAAAAAAAGATGATCTGGGTGTGGTCGGTCCAATCAGCCGAACACCATCTGGATGGCCACAGCAATCAGCCAATTAATTAACAAACAAGTAATACTACACACAAAATTCATAATACATCACCATGTTAATCACGCCATAAGTGATTAACATTCATACAGTATACTAGAAACAGCCACCCTTATTCACAATCACAGTAATTTTCCTTGATTTCCTATACCGGACATCATCATCATAAGGACCAAAAAGTGACTGGAGTGACAGCATAGTCTATACCAATAACCTCTGCCAATAACCTATGTCTGGAGGGTGGGTGGTGAGCAGGGAAGAAGTGTCCCTGTCTCTCTTCTAACAAAGGGATATCTGCAGAGAAAGAAAAACAAACATTAGTGTCATTATAACAAAAATGAACTCAAATCTAATGTTTCATTGAGGCCATGTGGTTCCATAGAATTCAATGTAAAGATCCAAAATGCTTCTCTTTTTAATAATTTCTGAACCAAATTCCCTCCCCTTGGGTTAGGAGTGATCCTCTCTAACCCAATGAATTTCAGAGAGGCTGCAGAACCATGGTTTCTGTCCCTGTAATGTCTAGCAATGGCATAATCCATGTTCCCATTCCTGATAGCAGCTTTGTGTTCTGCTATTCTGAGCTTCAAGTTCCGTTATATATATACATTTATTTTTTCAAATGTTTTTAAAATGGTAAATATTAATTAGACTTAATCATCACAATTACAATACCAGCCAAATAATCGCCCTGCCCAGAGAGCGTGGAGACTACCAGTCTCCTAACCACCCCCCCCAACCCTAACCCTGACCCCCAGAGCCAGTCTAACCCTAACCCTCTGCCCCCTCCTCCCCAGGCACAGCACGTCCCCGGTCAGGGAGAAGCGCTGGCGTGACGGCGGGGGCGAGCGACCCCTGCGCTCCTCCTGGCAGGGCGGGGCCGGCACCCGCAGCGCCCCCCCGGCCGTGACCCCCCAGTCCTCCGGCCCCCCCTCCGCCCTGCCCGCCTCCCACCAACGCAACAACAACAACAACCCCGCCAGACCCTCGACCCACCCCCCGCCCCCACGGGGCTTCCAGGGCAGCCGCCCCGCCCCCCAGCACCGGGGCGACCCCCGGCCCGGCTACAAGACGGCTGCCGAGCCCCCCGCCCACCACCACCACAGCCGGGCGCCGCTCCCGACCGACAGCGAGAGGGGAGGCGGTCCCAGGGGTGGGCGTGGCCGGGGGGTGCAGCAGCAGCACCACGGGGCGGAGCGAAGCCCCTCGGTCATCGTGGAGGACATCTGCAGCGGCGACGATGAGGACGAGCTGACCACGACGGCGCCGTCGCATCACCACCACCACCACTACGGCGGCGGCAAGGCCGAGCGGGACTCCGCCGGCCCTGTTTCGTCGCCCCGGCGACAAGAGCAGCAGCCGCCGCGGGGAGGAGGAGGGGCTCCGGGCACGGCAGCGGCAGCGGACGCAACCCCTCCCCCGGCGGCGAGCGATGCCTCCCCGCCCCCAGAGCGGCCGGTGGAGAGGAAGTCGTACTCCCTGGCTCGCAGGACCCGCTCCCGGCCCGCCGAGCTGGGCAAGCAGGCGTCTCTGGAGGACCCGCCGCTGCCGCCGCCGCCCACCCTGGCCCCGCCCCCTTCCGCCGGCGGTGCTGGGGTGAAGAGTGAGGCGTGGCCGGGGGAGGGAGGAGGAGGAGGGGGGAGCCAGGCGGGAGGGGGGCTGACGGGGCTGGACCAGGACCTGGCCAGACTCAGCCTGGCCGGACAGAACTGGGGTCAGAACCCTGCGTCCTACCTCCACGCTGAGATGAGGGGTGAGCTCTCTCTCTCTCTCTCTCTCTCTCTCTCTCTCTCTCTCTCTCTCTCCGTTTCTCCCTCTGTCTCTCTCTCTCCCTCTGTGTCTCCCTCTGTCTCTCTCTCTCTCTCTCTCCGTCTCTCCCTCTGTCTCTCTCTCTCCGTCTCTCCCTCTGTCTCTCTCTCTCCGTCTCTCCCTCTGTCTCTCCCTCTGTCTCTCTCTCTCTCTCTCTCTCCGTCTCTCCCTCTGTCTCTCTCTCTCCGTCTCTCCCTCTGTCTCTCCCTCTGTCTCTCTCTCTCTCTCTCTCTCCGTCTCTCCCTCTGTCTCTCTCTCCCTCTGTCTCCCCCTCTCTCTTTCTCTCACCCTCTTTCTCTCTCTCTCCCTCTGTCTCTCCCTCTCTCTCTCCCTCTGTCTCTCTCTCTTTCTCTCTCTCTCACCCTCTCTCTTTCTCCCTCCCTCTCTCTCCCTCTCTCCCTCTCTTCCTCTCTCTGTCTCTCTCTCTCTCTGTCTCTCTCTCTCTCTGTCTCTCTCCCTCTCTCTGTCTCTCTCCCTCTCTCTCTGACAAGAAGAGAATATCCAAAGCCAGCATGTGATCAGTGGCTGTCTGTCTCTCCAGGCTGGTACTGGTGTCTGACTGACCGTGTCACCCCCCCCCCCCCTCTTTGTTTTTAGGCATCCCCAGCCCTATGCACATAGCTGGGGCGCCCCCCCAGTACCCCAACATGGAGGAGATGGGCGTGGGCGCCAACCGGGCCAAACGCTACTCCTCCCAGCGCCAGAGGCCGGTGCCAGAGCCCGCCCCTATGCACATAGGCGTCATGGAGAGCCATTACTACGAGTCCAGTGAGTAGCCTGCACCGCCATTAGGGGGCGCCGATGTTAAAACGACCGGGACAGAGGTGTTAAAACGTGAATGTTATTTTGTTATTCGTCTGGGCTGTGTTGCAGCTCTTCAACCAGCCATTTTGAAACCGGAAATGTGTAATTCTGCCGATTTATGATTTTAATCGTGAAGAAATTACGGGTCTAACCGACGTGCGCTCTCTTCCCCGCAGTGTCGTACCCGGGAACCATCTACGCGCACGGGGATAGCCCCGCCAACCTCCCGCCCCAGGGCATGCTGGTCCAGCCGGAGATGCACCTTCCTCACCCCGGCCACCCCGGACACCCAGGTCAGTGGACAGTCTGTCCCACCGTGCATCCGGTCACTATACAGGTGGCGATCGACTGACCGTCTACTTCTGTGGATGTCATTTCCTGTTTGAAACCCAAATTTCAGCGGTTGCATTAGCGCCACCAACTGGACTGGAGTGTAAAACCAGAGATGGGTAGGAGGACCGAGACCTTTACTGGTATCCTCGCTCTAGTCTCGAAACGCGGCGCTCAACTAGAGACTGAAGACATTCATCCAGGTTTCGTTGCTAAAAGTGGGCGGGAACAATTTAAGATATTGAAAAACACCTGCATTGCAGAACCAATCGGACGTCTTTAGGGAATGTGAATGTTTTGATTTCAGTGTTTTGATTCTCCGCTCCAGTTTGTTTGTGGTAAGGCGGGCCCTTCGCCCTATTAGAGATGCAGGCAGTGGCTCTGATTGGTGGTGTCGGTTTTCGGCGCCGTTCTAGCGATGATGTCCAACGGAGACGTCTCCAGACTTTCAGGCATATCCTTGTTCTGGTCGTCTCTAACCCTCCCTCCCTCCCTCCAGGTCTCCACCCCCACCAATCAGGAGCTCCCATGCCCAACCCCGCCCTCTATGCTGCTTCGCCCGTCTCCATGTCGCCAGGACAACCCCCACCTCAGCAGCTGCTGGCTCCGCCCTTCTACCCGCCTCCCGGGGTCATGACCTTCGGCAACACCAGCTACCCCTACCCCGCCGGGGCCACCATGCCCCCCCCGATGTACAACCCTCAGGTGGGAGCTTCCTCCGCACAAACACACTAACACACACACACACACACACACATCCAGTGTGACCTAACCGTGCCCCCCCATCCCCCAGGCTCAGTCTCAGGTGTACGGGGGCGTGACGTACTACGACACGGTCCAGCAGCAGGCGCAGCCCAAACCCTCGCCCCCCCGCCGCTCCTCCCAGCCTGTCACGGTCAAGCCCCCCCCGGAGGTCACCTTCGCCCAGGAGTGACCACGCCCTCCTTCCCGGAGCAACCCAACAGCCCACCCACGGCCGGTGAGCGAGCCTCTCCCCTCTTACCTCTCGCCCTCCCCACCCCAATTTACTGTGGGCGCATCCCGAAACCTTTTCCCCGTGTCCTCCTCCCACTCGTTCACTAAGTATCAGAGGAGAGGGGGAGAGGAAAGTAGAGCTGCACCTAACGACTATTATTCTAGCGATTAATCTAGCAGTTCCTTTTTCGATTAGTTGATTAATCTATCAACTAATTTAACAAAAGCATTGTTCATTCCCACATCACACGCGGTGATATATATGAAACAATTCACGGGATCTTGCGTACACAGTTTGTTGCTAGTGAGTGACACGCAGCACAGCGAACCACCAATCACAATCCTTCTTCATTATTCAGTCATCTGGTGAAAATTCCTGTATTTTTCCGCAGAAAAAAAAAAATATTTCAATGTCAGTTTCCCCCCCCCCAGTATTTTACAGCCCTCACAGCCCTGCTCTGTGTCCAGTTGTTCTCTCGATGCTGATTGGACGGTAGTGCCGATGCACGCCACCGCTCACGCTGTTGTCTCTGTCCTGTCTCCCTGACCTCCGGGACCAGGGTTGGAGAGACCTGTGTGGAGGTCAGATCCCAGCGTGACCTACGGCCGAGGAGGGGGACAGGAGGACGGAGAGGGCGGAGCCAGGGCGGGGTCTACAATCGGGGACCAGCAACACGTGGAATGGAAGCATAGATTTTTTTTGTTTTGTTTTGTTTATTTTTATTCTTACATTTCTTTTAGATGTATCGGGCCTGGTGTTCAGGTGCGCCATAGCGAAGGGATTCCTGCGGAGTCTGTGCTGTTCCTCTCTCACATGCTACACCAGTGTTTCACCCTCCAAGATGGCTGGACATCGTTTACTGACCGCCGTCTTAAAAACCCTTCAGTAACCTTCTATAAACCTTCTAAGTCGCCAACGTTGACCCACACTAGTGTTAACCGTTTCCACTAACGGCAGTATCATCCAGGTTGGATTGTAGATTACATCTCCCGCTTGTCAGTGAGAGGATGTGTTGTAAGCTGTAGGAGGGTTCAGTATTACACGGGTTGGCGGCGACGCCTGTGAGCCGAGAGCCGCCGCCGTTCACCGATAGTCTCTGGCTCCTCCCCCCCACCCCGCTTCCCCCATACCACCACCAGATCAGAGTCCAGTCGGTCTGCGATTTTGTATGAAATCGCTCTACGTGAGAGGCGCTCGGTTGACCTCGTCAGGGCTGGCCAAGTCGAATCAAGTGCACCTCAAGTATTTGAGAAATGAAATACCAAGAAAATGTAGCTCCTGAAGTTATCGGACTTTCAATCCGACTTTTTATCATTTAATTTTTAAACCAGGCTGACATACAACCCAGACGAAAGACTAGACTTTTACAACTATTTCCATAAGATTTACAGGTTGAAGCGGTTTGAAGCGGTTTTAGATCGTTTGCCGTTCCAAATCGGCACTGATGGAACAGTCTAATTTTGTTGTAAAACTGCTCCAGGTGTAGAACGCAGAGACGTTCTAGAACTATTTAAGACTATCCTCACTGTTCTGTATCCACCTCACTCTCTGGATCAGTTTATGGTTTTATATACTAATGCATACAGTTTCAGTTAAACCATTCAATCTGTATTCTTAGATGCTGCTTAGTTGGCTAATACCATTATTAGAGATCAACATCTCAAACTGGCAGAGTTGGGGGACGGTGGCTAGTTGGGTTTCGTTTGCGTTTCTCCTGACACCTTCCACCAGAGTGTTGTACTGTTTTTTTTTTTGTTTGTTTTCTTACAATGTAATACTGTATTATTACCAGAGAACCTTCAACCCTTATCTGATGTACTTGACACTGCTACTGCTTGGTGATAGCTTTCTTATGTAAGTGTATATAGATAAATGTGTATATAAAAGCCTGTGATTCGGTAAAGCAGTAATATTACTGATACTACTACTAATGCCACCAACCTGTTTATCAAATTAATACTGTCACCAATGTGTCGGCAGGGATGTCCAATTTGATTTCTGTACGTTTTTTTTTTAATGAGTGGATTAAATAAACATGATAAGAGGCTATCTCTGGCCTGTGAAACTTTGTGATTGTTTGTTTGAATGGGTGCTTTGAATGTTTTGCCATTTACTTATGAATTTCCCTCCCAGAATCGTTTTGCAAATGCGCAGCTTGGGACAGCCCCACCAGAACTGTACCCGAGTTGTCCTTGTTTGAAGATGTTGACCCACCTGATATTATCCTTTAACCCCCCAGATTCCAACAATACATGCATGTTCCACGTACTTAGATATTGATTGTCAAAGCGATTCAGTTGGTGCCACTGGCTGCAAGCTCTTAGTCTTCCCAGTAAGGTATATACATCTTTCAATTTGCCATTTCTTTATTTTATTAATCTGGGTCAGTATAAGTACATTAAGAAAACATTTAAGAAACTGTTGTTTAGAAAAGGCTTGTATGTATGATTTCAGATGTCGGTAAACTTTCTCTGCCTTAAGGTTCATCAGTTTTGACGACATATCGGTTTAATTTGACTAGACCTGTCAACACTGTGAGGGCTTGTCTGTTTCATAGCTGTTTGAATATATTCAAGTGTTTTTGTTTTGTTCTTGTTTGTGGAGCCTTTTCGTTCGAGACAGAAGAACAATAAACAAATCTAATTAAAGTATAATTCCTGTGTTGTGTGGGTGATTTGCTTTCCCACTCCCTCATGGATAGTGCTTGCCATGGTACCTCCTACCAGTAGGTGGCGATGTTGTGCAACACCTCTACACCAGCTGCCAGGTATCTTGTAATAACCATGGATGTATTAATAGAACAATAACTGAAAACTCATCTCACTAGTAGAGAACTACTGTCACGGTGTCCCAGTCCCACAAGTGGCCCTCATACTGCTGTCATCCAAACCTGAAAACATGATGCTTATATTGTTGAATTATAAAGCCTTTCATGATTATTTTCTCACTCTTGCCAGTCCATTAACGAACATGTACTCTCCACCCGCCCCCTACTCCTGTCTGAACCGGGAGGTAGAGTTCAGTGGAATGGTGTAGTGATATTTGCGTGCCAACGGTGGTTTGCCAGCGGTTCCTCCCATACCACTTAAAGGTGTTCTAGAAAACATTTTCATGTACGCGAATCACTTTGAAAAGAAATCCACAGAGCTTTTAGAAAGGTGCGGAATAAAAGTATTGCACCCCTTCAAAGAAAAAAATATTGAATTTATCATTTGAAAACATTTATTGGGTCAGAAGTGTGAATGCGTTGATCTGTGGTTTGGTTCCCGCCTCTAACGAGGCTCGTGAGCCAATAGTATCGCGACGTTGGTACCACGCGGTATCTGTCAGGAGCGATCAGCAGGAGTCGTAATACACTAGTCATTTAGCAGACGCTTTTATCCAAAGCGACTTACAATCATTGCATTTAATGTAGGAACTCTGTGTACTAGGCTACTATTCACCAGAACACTCATTTCCTCTTCCTCACAAATCAAACTTCTCTATCTGGCAGTTTGATAGACGAGTCTGGGTTTGGCGAATGCCAGGAGAACGTTACCTGCCTGGCTGCATTGCGCCAACTGTAAAAGTTTGGTGGAGGCGGGATAATGGTATGGGGTTGTTTTTCTGGGGTTGGCCTAGGCCCCTTAGTTCTAGTGAAGGGAAATGTTAATGTTTCAGTTTACCAAGACATTTTGGACAATTCCATGCTTCCAACATTGTGGGAACAGTTTTGGGAAGGCCCTTTTCTGTTCCAGCTGGACTGTGCCCCAGTGCACAAGCAAGGTCCATAAAGGCATGGTTGGGTGAGGTTGGTGTGGAAGAACTTGACTGGCCCGCACAGAGCCCTGACCTCAACTCCACTGAACACCTTTAGGATGAACTAGAACGGAGTTTGTGAGCAAGGCTCTATAGCCCAACATCAGTGTCTGACCTCACAAATGCTCTTCTGGATGAATGGTCAAAGATTCCCACAGACACTCCAAAATCTTGTAGAAAAGCCTTCCCAGAAGAGTGGAAGCTGTTATGGCTGCACAGGGGGGACCAACTCCATATTAATGCCTATGAATTTAGAATGGGATGTCATAAAAGCTCCTGTAGGTGTAATGTGTAGGTGTCCCAATACTTTTGTCCATATACGTAGTGTAGCACTTCTTGAAGAGGTGAGTTTTGAGTCTGCGGCGAAAGATGGGCAGCGACTCGGCTGTCCTGACGTCAGTGGGAAGTTCGTTCGACCACTGCGGGGCCAGGACAGTGAAGAGCCGTGACCGTTTCGATCGACCGCAGGGGCCTCGGGGTGACGGGGCAACCAGTCTCCCCGAGGTAGCAGAGCGTAGAGGTCAGGAGGGGGTGTAGGGTTTGACCATGGCCTGGAGGTAGGAGGGAGCTATTCTTTTCATTGCCCGGTAGGCTAGTACCAAAGCTTTAAACGGGATTTGAGCTGTTACAGGGAAACAGTTTAGGGAACAGAGAAGGGAAGTTGTGTAGGAGAACTTGAGATGGTTGAACACCAGGCGAGCAGCAGTTTTCTGGACAAGCTCCAGAGGTTTAATTACTGACGCCGGGGCCCCAGCGAGGAGGGAGTTGCAGTAGTCCAGGCGGGAGATGACCAGGGCCTGGATGAGCACCTGCGCCGTTTCATCAGTGAGGAAAGGGATGAATCCTCCTGATGTTGTAGAGCAGGAATCTGCAAGAGCGTGTAAGGCATGTGATATGTGCCGATAACAATTTGTCATCCAGGGTCACACCCAGATTCCTTGCAGTCCGTGTCACCTCTGTGTCATCTATGGTGACGGCGAGGTCCCGGTGCGGGCAGCCCTTCCCCGGGAGGAACATCAGCTCAGTCTTGTCCAGATTGAGCTTGAGGTGATGTGTTGTCATCCACTCCGAGATGTCAGCCAAGCACGCAGCTATGCGTGTCTTCACTTGTGTGTCAGAAGGGGGAAATGACAGGACCAGCTGAGTGTCATCGGCACAGCAGTGACACAGAGGAAGCCATGCGAGCGAATGACAGAGCCCAGAGATGTAGTGTAGAAGGAAAAAAGGAGAGGACCAATACTATTTCCTCACAAGCCTTGTTCGATTTCTTTTGTCTACATAAAAATATAATGTTATCTACAGCCCCTCTAGTTTTAAGCCTATATAATCTGACGCTTGCAGATCTGATTCAACTGATTGGTAAACTCAAGTTCAAAGAGTTGATTGTGCAAATCAGATGTACTTAAGCTTGTATATGATGGATGTGGCTGGGAAAGGATGGCCTGCTAACGAGCGTTTGGGAGACACTGTGTGTGCAGTGTGGGCTACAGAGAAGATGCACTTGGCTGTTACACCCTGGCCAGAAACCCCTCCCAGACTGCCAGCACTGACATTCCCAGAGGCCTAGAATGTCTCATCTCTCTCTCTCTCTCTCTCTCTCTCTCTCTCCCTCTCTCTCTCTCTCTCTCTCCCTCTGTCTCTCTCTCTCTCCCTCTCTCTCTCCCTCTCTCTCTCTCCCTCCCTCTCCCTCTTTCCCTCTCTCTGTCTCTCTCCCCCTCTCTCTCCCTCCCTCTCTCCCTCTCTCTCTCTCTCTCTCTCTCTCTCTCTCTCTCCCTCCCTCTCTCTCCCCCTCTCTCTCCCTCCCTCTCTCCCTCTCTCTCTCCCTCTCTCCCTCTCTCTCTCACTCCCTCTCTCTCCCTCCCTCCCTCCCTCTCTCTCTCCCTCTCTCTCTCTCTCTCTGTCTCTCTTCTACCCCCCCCCCCTCCTGAGAGATCATGCCAGTGACAGCTCCTGGGGTAAGTTGGCATACAGAGGCCTACACACAGAGAGCCAGTCGCCCACAGAGACATTCTCATCCTCTCTCCTCTCTCTTAGTCCCGAGACAGAATGAAGTTCAAAGCAAAAGCGACTAGACTAGTACGACACAGAGGATCATGTTTTATTCAAATG
>NC_140247.1:14599195-14611695 GCF_949987555.1 Borostomias antarcticus | reverse complement strand
CTATAAGAAACAGAGTTGAGTTTTTAAGAAACAGATTTTAGTTTATAAGAAACAGAGTTTAATCTATAAGAAACAGAGTTGAGTTTATAAGAAACAGAGTTGAGTCTATAAGAGACAGAGTTGAGTCTATAAGAAACAGAGTTGAGTCTATAAGAAACAGAGTTGAGTTTTTAAGAAACAGATTTTAGTTTATAAGAAACAGAGTTTAATCTATAAGAAACAGAGTTGAGTTTATAAGAAACAGAGTTGAGTCTATAAGAAACAGAGTTGAGTTTATAAGAAACAGAGTTGAGTTTATAAGAAACAGAGTTGAGTCTATAAGAAACAAAGTTGAGTCTATAAGAAACAGAGTTGAGTTTATAAGAAACAGAGTTGAGTTTATAAGAAACAGAGTTGAGTCTATAAGAAACAAAGTTGAGTCTGTAAGAAACAAAGTTGAGTCTATAAGAAACAGAATTGAGTCTATAAGAAACAGAGTTGAGTCTATAACAAACAGAGTTGAGTTTATAAGAAACAGAGTTGAATCTATAAGAAACAGAGTTGAGTTTATAATAAACAGAGTTGAGTCTATAAGAAACAGAGTTGAGTCTATAAGAGACAGAGTTGAGTCTATAAGAAACAGAGTTGAGTCTATAACAAACAGAGTTGAGTTCATAAGAAACAGAGTTGAGTCTATAAGAAGCGAGTGGGGGAGGGGTCTTAACCAGCAGAACACTGAGAACCGGGGATCTGAGGCGGATTTATCACTCCTATGAATATGGAGCAAAACAGAATGGCTTCTGGGAGCATGTGTGGGCAGAACAGGCTCTGTGTGTGTATGTGTGTGCATGCGTGTGTGTGTGTGTGTGTGCGTGTGTGTGTGTGTGTGTGTGTGCGCACACTGCAGAACTAGAAGCGAAGGCTGTGTGAGGAGTTAAGGATAATCTGTTTAATGCTGGAACCGTCCCAGTCCCAGATATATATACCCTGCAGTCTACTGTGGCTCCTTAGTTGTGTGTGCGTGCATGTGCGTGTATGTTTCTGGGGTTGTGTGTGTGTGTGTGTGTGTGTTTGTGTGTGTGTGTCTCTCTCTTTGAGTTTCTACTTACCTACATCAATGCCACTTTGTGTCTGCACTTTCACAAGTAGATGTACGTTCTTGGAGTGCGTGCATGAGTGTGTGTGTGTGCGTGTGTGTGCTCATGTGCAAAGTGTGTCTGTCATGGGGAGTTTGAAAGGGTGGATGGAATAAGGACATTGTTGTGACATCGAGAGGGGGAGGTGTGTGTGTGTGTGTGTGTGTGTGTGTGTGATGACTCATAGTAGGGTGACTGAGCGTGGGCAATAGGCGCCCAGGCTCATCTATTATCGTGGTGATGATGTCACAGCCTGATGCTGACCAGTAGGGTCACGCCGTGGAACCGCCCTGTCAGTCAGAAACACCAAACCAGCGTTCTGATATCTGGACACTCTGAGCTTCACTGTGGCTGTGTAAGCATGACCGGTACCAAACTGACGGACGGATGCGTTGATTGATTGACTAATTGATTGTTTGACTAATTGATTGTTTGACTAATTGATTGATTGACTAATTGATTGATGATCTAATCTAAACTAATCTTCAATGAGTCCACATTAAAAACATACACTATTCAGCACATCACTACAATTATTTATAGATAATACAACACATTCGCTGACCCACGTGGCCGTGGGTTGGAATTCCGCCCTGGGCAAAAGCCCTTAGCATGGGTCGAAATGAAAGAACACATGACCGACCGGAGTACTACTGTTACACACGCATATCGATTTTCTGGCCTTGCTGTCGTTGTCTGACTCACTCTTACTTTCACTTCACCTGCTTCAAGTAAATGCCTCTGTTTTCCTGTTAACTTGTCTGTTTACTTGTCTGTTTACCGGCAGTGGGTTAAGTGCGAGTGAAAGAGAAAGTATAAAAGGGAATTCTGGGAATTCTCTGAAGGAGGGAAATTCCACCGAAGAGAGAAAAGCAGGTGTGGGAGGACGGAGAGAAACGGTGGAGGAGAGGAGAAGCAGAAGCAGGAGGACAAAAGGGCATGGTGGGTGAGAGATTGAGGAAGTGTGAGTTGTAAATATCTGTGTGTGTGTGTGTGTGTTATGGTAGCTTTGTGGCATCTGGACTAGTGACCTCCGCTACACGCTACACAACGCTACGTCATAGTTGCCTCCGCCCGGCAACGACGTCTTCTCAACTTGACCATTCACTTTTCCTTTTGCATTTAGGCTCAGGTCTTTGTCAATACCCCTGTTGTCGATTACGCAATCACATTTATTTTTTGGGCGCTATGTCATAGTTCTGTCAGAGCATTTTCCATAGTGACCGGGAAGTCCTTCTGTTTGAGGTTATTTGGAGGGTTTTTAGGCAATTATCCTTCACATGTATTATCATGTACTATCTTGTGTTTGTAAAAATGTTTTCATATGTGTAAATAAACGAAACGAGTTGTCGTGGGTTTTTCCCAGAAAGCTGATGAAGACTGAAATCGAATGTCAGCGTCGACGTCATTTTATTTCTACAGCACCATTCATACAAGCCAATGTAGCACAACCGTGAACAGAACCAGGAGGGAAACCCCAGAGCTTCTCCAAGGGGAGGGGGCGTGTCAGGTGACAGTGTGGGCACCTGCTAGGTGGTCTGGGACCGCGGCAAGATGGCTCTGGTGGCGCGTGTGACGATATTAGCTTACCTAGTACAGTATCACATGACCTGCCACAGATAACGCGAATATTAGGTTACTTCATCCTCCTCTGTTTCTCTCTCTCTTCATCCCCCTTGCTCCTTCGCTCTCTCATCCCTCTCTCTCTCTCTCGCTCTCTCTGTGAAATCCATCTCTCTCTCTCTCTCTCCTCTGTGAACTCCATCTCTCTCTCTCCTCTGTGAACTCCATCTCTCTCTCTCTCTCTCTCCTCTGTGAACTCCATCTCTCTCTCTCTCTCTCCTCTGTGGACTCCATCTCTCTCTCTCTCTCTCCTGTGAACTCCATCTCTCTCTCTCTCTCTCTCTCCAGAATCAGGAAACGGGACCCAGTGGAGACATGATGACATCATGGCGTTGCCGTGGCGCCCCCCCGGGCCAGACAAAGCGTCTGTTCTGTCATTGATCCACTGGTGTTTCCTGTGATCATCTATTGATCTGTTTGCAGGCGTCCACCACTCCGGACATGGTGGCTTATTGGCTCGGGGTCAATAGGTCAGAAACCTGACCCGGTATTCTGCTGTACATGACCGGTTTTGACAGAAGGGCATGGTAGTCCCTGGAGGTGTGTGTGCGTGTGTGTGTGTGTGTGTGTGTGAATGAGAGAAAGATACACTTGGCATCCCACCAGTGGTTAGAGAAGGCTAGGGTTAGTGTGTGTGTGTGTGTGCGTGTGGTGTGTATGTGAGTCGTGTGTGTGTGTGTTGTGTGTGTATGCACGTTGTGTGTGTGTGTGTGTGGTGCGTGTGTGTGTTTGTGCCCTCCTGTCACTCCTAGCAGAGCGAGAGGCCTGTGTCAACAGAGGCAGCATGGATGAGGACGGGCGAGTGGAAGCAGCGGATGAAGTCACCTCCCAGAGAGACAACAGAACAATTGGGACAATTGTCTGAAGCTCGCCTCCCCACCCCGACAGCTCCAGACCTGCTGCAGACCCCCTAGCCCCCCCCCCTGCACCTCACACACAACCAGCTCAACCAGCAGCACCTTCCTCACTGTGTCATCCACTCACTTCTCTCTAACTACACGCTGAGAGAGACAGTTTGTACTGTGGTGCTGTACTATGTAGATACAGTATGGAGAGAGAGAGAGAGAGAGAGTGAGAGTGAGAGAGAGAGAAAGGTAGGTACAGTAGGTAGATGGATGGATGGACGGATCCCAGATAGCAAGCGGATCTGGGCCATATACAGGCCAGATCTGGCCCTTGTGGCTTAGTTCCAGCCCATATATGGCCCAGAATCATTACACATGATTGCTATCTGGGATAAATAGATAGATAGATAGATAGATTGATTGATTTACAATACACTGATCCTGTGTCTAGACCTGGGTCAATTACAAAAGTTGTTTTAAAGTAATTGAGGTCTGTTTGATTTTCCTTCACAGCTGGCATGAGTATGAGACTGATCTAAATCGGTTTCTTGCATTGGGTAAGGTAAATGAAGTAAGTATTTGAACTTATTTGCAAATAGTATTTCATCTGGTATAGGGGATCACTGTGGACCTGAATAAAGACTGTAATTCTATCTACCTATTTATACACACATTCGTTGCTATTAAGGTCATGGGTGAGTGTGAGTTAAGAGGCATGTGGATGATGCTCTCTGCAAGCCAGTCTTGCGCAGAACTATGACAGCATGGTTAGCAACGCGCAGCGGGAAGGGGAGACGGTATTTACACCGTCCAGTCTTCACGATCCGCTCCGTGTCCGGTTTCATCAACACTGGGGTTATACAAACCATTAGCTGACACATAATAGCGTCACAGTTCACACACACACACACACACACACACACACACACACACACACACACACACACACACTACAGCAAACAAGCTTGGTCTTATAACTTGAAGTGACAGTTTCAGAACTTGTCAGAAGAAGCATGATTGACGTGGTGATGACTCATCACATTATCGGCCTCCCCAGGCTCACTACCTGTCAATGACACATAACTGGTGATTCCAAAAATAAATCTTCAATGATTTTCAATGACTATCACCACAAACACAGGGGCTCACAGGCACAAAGGACATCAGGGCTAATACTGTGTCTCTGACCTGAATTCTCTGAACACTCACCAGTTCAATATAGAATAACCTCTACTCTGTGAATGGCCTCATCTTCATGGAACAAATTATATTCAGGCCTACTTTCAATTAACAGGACTATAATGAATGTTGCTTAGAATAACAAATAGCAATAAATGCTGAATACATTAGTCTAAGATGAATAATTAATCTATACATTGAGTTACTACCTCTTTAACGAAATGGATAACAAATATGATTTAATAATTAATGAGGTGGCTTTTATCTACCAGCAGTCAGTTGAGGTCTGTCTTCAGCACTGGAAAGACTAAAAAACAAAGTACCCTACACTAGATGTTTTAATCTTATTTGATGTCCCTGCCTTGAATGTGGCTATGCAATTTCTCCTCGGGGTGCAAGGATTAATAAAGTAGGCCTATACCGTGGCACTTGAAAGCCGATTTGAACCTGCTGCTGAGACTGGTCTATGAAGCCGCCATCATCCAACCAAACGCTTTCTCCATTATAGGCCTGTCACCGGCAGGTCAGTAGCCGGCCTATCGAATAATAAGAGAGGTTTCATAACACCACTGAAGGGCTGATATTTTTAAGCGGTAGCCTACAGCCGCGTATAGCCTACATGACATGTGACATGTCCATCTGTGTGTCTGAGCTTCAAACGGACACAGACGTTTCTGTGTTGCAATGTAGCAATGCTGCAATGTCGGCTGTGTTCGGAATCGCTCCCTCGTTCCCTCACTCCCTATTCCCTATATAGGGTTCACTATGTAGTGAACTACCTAGGGAATGGTTTAAGGAGTATTCGGACACTACACCGAACGTCACAAAAATGCGTCGGTCATTCGTGTGATGCAGGTGGATCGTGTAAACAAACAAGTCTAACAGGGAGCATTCACGCTGCAGGTTGAGATGTAGACTCACTCAGGTAGTATCGGATTTGCTTTTGTGTGTTCATTTTGAATGTTAAATCCCAAATAAAGTGTTGAAATTTAAATTCTAATCATGTGCATGTGTGGTTTTTCTACTTTGGTCCTGTCTGTTAATTGCAAGATGTAACGTTGGCTATAGCCGCGCTACCTAGCTAGCTATGAAGCGCACGATCAAGTAACATGTTTACAAACATTACATGTTTACGATTTAGCTCCGCAAGCTAGAGTTCCTTCAGTTTATACACGAAAGTTGCCGCCGCCATCCTGCGTTCACAGCCCTCTTCGCGAGACAACTCAACTGCATTGCATTGTGGTATACCGGAGAAAATGTAGGGTACATGCCAAGCCCCCAGGAATCGAAATCTAAAGTGAAGGCCTATTGAACCGCGCCATCTTGGCTAGATTTGTAGTCACTTGGCTATTTCCGGTTACTTTTGACTTGCGCAGTTGAGCTTCTCTGGCCGACGCGCGTCCACGAAAAAGTTCACATTTCTCTGAAATGTAGACGCGCGTTCCCGGCTCTCCCCGCTTTGATTTAGCAATGAAAACCGGCTTGCATATTAACCTGTTTTTGTCAAATATATCAATTGGAGAAATTATTTTTTGATCCTGGCATCTTAGTTTTAACAAGTTAAATATAATTGAACATGTTTTGTTTGCTAGTAGATGGTATTCATTCCGTTCGCGATAACGTTATTGCAGCCAGGCTAAATTCCTCCAGGGAGTCAGTGACAGGCGAGTTGAAGAGCTTCACTCCCCGCCAGCAGGAGCTCTGGCCGCGGCTACCGCATCTCGGAAAACCCGCTGAGTTCCTGGCTGCTATTTCACACTCGCCCTTGATCAATCCCAATACCGATCCATGGTAATAATGAATCAATCGTTCAGATCAGATCGGCAGTGCTGCATGCATGTTACAACATCATTGTTAGCTTTATTAACATAACCATAGCCTACATTTATCTCTCTAACACTAGGCTATCCATCTTACACCAGTCGGCCATTCGATAGCTGGAAGCGGTCAACGCCAACGTTGACTGAAAACACCCAAACTCAGTGTATCGTTTCATCTTCATGCTACACATCAACTCCTTTACATTGTATGTGAATAAATTCCTGTTATTCTAAAAATATCCCATTTCTGTCCATTCCTGGAAAAGGCTAATAATTGCTGTCAAATGATCACTCCAGTTTATCACCGTATCCCACTACCATTTCAACTATGCACAGGAGGTTGTCTTGTGGTCATTTTCATTAAAAAATGTGAACTTTTTCGTGGACGCGCGTCGGCCAGAGAAGCTCAACTGCGCAAGTCAAAAGTAACCGGAAGGCCAGAAAAGCACAACTGCGCAAGTCAAAAGTAACCGGAAATAGTCAAATGACTACAAATTTTGCCAAGATGGCGCGGTTCAATAGGGCTTCATTGTTGATAGCGGCCAGTGAATGGAGTGGCTGTATCCAGTTTATATAATACATCCATGGTACATGCACTGTACCCTGGAAATCAATGTGACTTGTGGGTAATAAATAGTGGACTATATAGGGAACGAAAATTCCGTCGAGAATTCGGACACTACAAACAAAATGGCTGACGCCCTATATAGTGCACTATATAGTGAATAGGGAGCGATTCCGAACACAGCCGTCGTCAACGGTTGTAAAGTTCATTTGGCCATCGAATTAGATAGCAACGGTCGAAGAGTGTTACCCCTATCGGCAGCGGTCGGTATTGCCCCGTTGCCCCCAACGTTGATCAGTTGAGAAATAATTGACCGGCGTAGAATGTGTCGATTTGTCCAATCAGGATTGAGTATTTCAGAGCGCCGTAATAAATTATATTTTGCTCGTTTGAGTTTAACCCTAAAAAGAACCACAGTAGTCACAACGTAACCATAACCTTTGGCTGGCCTAACCTTTCACACCCATACGTGTGTGTTTACAACGGCAGGGGAGAGAGGAGCCGCTGGGCACGGTGGAGTGGAGCTGGCGCGCAACTGCAGAGAGAGAGAGAGAGAGAGAGGGAGAGAGAGAGGAGAGAGGGAGGGACGGAGGAGACGAGTGAGTGCACAGCAGTCCCGAGCATAGCGCTGCACATCCACGGTGTGTGACAGAGTTGAGAGTGAGAGAGTGAGTGTGTAGCCTGTGTTCTACAGTCATAATTCCCAGCCTCTCGTGTGTTCGTGCACTGCCCTCGAACGGAGGAGTGAAAGCGGCTGGTTATCTGAAAAAGCGAGGCCACCATCATTGGCAAAACCACACTGCAGCAGATTGCTTTGACGCCAGCGGAGATCCCCCCTCCGCTCCTCTGGAAACCACGGACATCTCGACGGAGAGACGGGATCGCGTTATCAGTAGGCTATCTGGGAAAGAGCTCGTTTGCCGAGGCGTCTGTTTACCAACCCCCTGCTCGCTGTTATCCGTATCTCGGCTTTCCGTTTATCTATTGTGCTCTGTGTAAAGTGTCTATTCGGCGCCTTGCATTACTAATCAAGTGGATTGGGGGCGCCCAGTGTTTTGACTGGACCGGACTGCCTGCATTCAGATCGAAGCTCACTCCCGGGTTTCGTCGGCGCGGCCGGTGAGACTGCGGAGGTGTGGAGGACCAGACAGCGGGGGAAGCTCGCCGCGTTGCGGTGCAGGTTCACGTTTGAAAGCTCAACTCACAGCCGAGCGCGCAGTCTGCTACGTGCGCACGACATCGATTTACGCACGCCGCTCCGCGCGCCTTGACATAGTGATCTGACAGATGGGTTAATTATTATCATTTCTTCTTCTCCATGCAAGAACCTACAGCGAGGGCACCACGGCGAGAGAATTACGCACGCACGGTCGGTTGTATGATGTAGATTCAAACGCGCATCGCCCAAGTCCCTGCAGCTGCCCTGTAGTCTACAATCAATCAGTCCTCATCAATACTCGGCCTTATTGTAGTATTGTATCAAAATGCCGGCTGGAATGAAGCCTCTGGAAAAGTTTTTGAAGAAACAGACCACTGCGCTCACCCGGGCCGGTGGCTTCGGGGACAAGGCGACGGGCACGGGCGCCTCTCGGCGGCGGGCCAGCCTGTCCCGCGTGGTCCCGTTCTTCAGGGAGACGTCGCCGGAGAGCGGCCCGGCCCGGGGCGAGGTGTTCAGCCCGGACGCCGAGGAGCCACCGTGCTGGCCCCCGGCCACCAGCGCGGACATCCGGAGCCCGTCGCTGTCCAGCGACGAGCAGAGCTCCGAGGCGAGCCTGGACTCGAGCTGGACGCCGCTGCCCGCGGACACACCAGACAACATCGCCCTGACGCTGCTGGACAGCGTGGCCGGGAAACGATACAGCAACTGTACAGGTAAACGGGTCTAATCAACCACCAGTGTACTTGTTATGTTCGTGAAGGCAGCCTATACGAGTTCGGTTGGTTTTAACAAGTAGTAGCAGGCTGTTCTGGCTTTATTTATTTATTTACGTTTAATCTGGTTGCGCCCATTTGACAATCAGAATTGGTTTCACCTACTCAGCGTCTGCAAATTGTAGCCCTGCTTCACACATGGAGGTAATTTCCAGCAGTCCAATTTGTGGTCCAGGAGGACTTATGGACCATATGGACGTCGTTATTAACCCCATAAATGAGGAATGCTAAGAGAGGCTATCGATATATAGCCTAACACACAAATTCTAGTAATTAATCCTCCCTCCTCCCCCCAAAACAGAATCACCAGTAGCCTAGGCATTCTACAGAGAGGGGGGCGGGGTGAGGTTTGGTGTATGTTGTGCTCCCAGCCCTGCCTGATCCGGCGGTTATATAATAGGCCCTAACCGTCGAAATGAAAGCTTGTTATTATGGAGGAGCTCCGTGTTTCTCACGCCTCTGAAAAAAACCTCAAGGGCCAAATAAAGACGACTGAACGATCCAGCCTGGGTTCAGGTGACGGTTGAGCTTCAATAGGCCTACTAGAATCTCAGTGGGCTATAGCTTCAACCTTTTAGTGAATACGACACCGATCATATTCAATTGATAGATGGCTTGTATCTTTAATGCTAAATTTGGGTTTTTGTTTTTGATGATGCAAGCATGAAGGGAGGTGATAGTTGTTTCTCTCTATCCCACACGCACACACACACACACACTCGCACACACACACGCTCGCACACACACACGCTCGCACACACACACGCTCGCACACACTAGCTCCTGCACTTATTTATTAATTTAAAAAACGAGGTCATAATTCTCACCATATAAAAGACAATCTCCCTCTTGGTAGATAAAAGGGCTGACACAATCATGTTGATGTAGAATGAACTTACGTATCTCTCCTACACACAGAGTATCTCTCCTACACACAGAGTATCTCCTACATTCAGAGTATCTCCTATCTATCTATCTATCTATCTATCTATCTATCTATCTATCTATCTATCTATCTATCTATCTATCTATCTATCTATCTATCTATCTATCTATCTATCTATCTATCTATCTATCTATCTATCTCATATGAGCACTGTAATCTAGCCACCAGAGGGTCTTCTAGATACAGCTGCTGACATGTTGCTGGACTGTGGTCAAAGGGGCAGCTCAGATAGGCTGTCCCAGTTGTTGTGGACGTGATGGACGCAGGGTTGGAGGCAGAGCTGAGGCGTAGGCTACTGTAACAGGCCGATAGGGTGTCCACTCCACACAGAGCCGGGATCTACTGACACAGGCACTCATTATTATTATACCTTTATTTAACCAGGTTATAGACTCATTGAGATTAAAATCTATTTTACAAGAGAATCCTGGCCAAGGAAGGCAGCAACACAGTTTGTTTTTTTAAAAGGACATAAAGGTTACAATACACAATAAACAATGTCAACAAAAAACAACAAAATAACAACTGCAACAACAATGACAACAAATGTTAACAAGACTAGCTCAAAGTGCAAAATCAGTAATAGTTCATAGTATGACGATCAGCTAATACGCTACCCAGCTTCTGACCTGAACCACAAACCTGAAAGCAAGATAGCTGAGACACCTTGTTAACCAGGCTCACTTATTGTTTTTACTCATTAAGCAATTAAATTATGATGATGACGATTTAAAATTATGAGCTAGTGTCGGGATGAAGTGCCTTGCTCAAAGGCACAACGGCAGGCGAAGATCGACGGGAAATCGGCCCCGGCTCCGGCTCTCGAACCGGCGACCTCTTGGACGCTCGAACCACCAGGGGCTACTTTACTCAGGCGGTCTCCGGCTCGCCCCCATCCCGCCCACATCCGAGCCGGCCCCCGAGTCTGCCGCCGGAGCCGGATCCGGACCAGATTCGGGCCTCCCTCTCCCCTCCCTTTAACTCAGCCGCCATCGATCCGCCTCCATCGACTTACGCCATGGATTATGCTCCCTGGCTCCATCGGCAGGCCGCGGCCCCCCGGGACCGATAGACTCGGGGAGTTCGGACGGGGAGTAACTCTCGGTGTCGACTGGACAACGACGGCCTGGTGGGATCGATGGGGGGTATGATGCGTGCTGTGGGTTTGCAGGACGGATAACCTGGCTGTGTCTGTTGTGGTCTTTTCAGGGCATGATAATACATATTGATCGCTGATCAATATGTGTACATTTTTATTGATTAGTAGCTATGCGTACAGTATCGTGCAGCTAAGCCTCGTTCAGGACTGTACAGCGTTGGCTGTTTCCTGACAGCACTGTGGTATGTTGCTCTCTGACATCCTCCGGCGCGTTCTCACTCAGCTGCTTTCCCCGCACCCCCCATGATGCATTGCAGGGGGAGGCAGCACAGCTCCTCAGTGACCTCCCGACCTATGACCTCAGCCTTAGGCACGGGTCTGACTGGCTGACCGACCGACCGACCGACCGGCTGACTGACTGACTGACTGACTGACTGGCTGACTGACTGACTGACTGACTGGCCGACCGACCGACCGACCGACCGACCGACCGACCGACTGACTGACCGGTTGACTGACCGACTGACTGACTGACTGACTGACTGACTGACTGACTGACTGAAAGACTGAGCGCGCTCACATTCCTTCCTGTGCCTCTAGCAGCAGGTTCCAGCCGGTCGGAATCACAACCCTCCAGACAGACCGCTTCTCTGAATCATCCTCTGATTGGGAGAGATAGTAGTCCCCTCTGGCTCGGTGTCTCCGCTAGTCACAACAACAACAACAACAACGACAACAGATGCGATTCCGCCTCAAAAACTGAGGATTTTTTTAATTGAGAAATTTCCCCGCCGTCGCGTCTCGTCGAGATCCAGCGGCGAGTCCCGTTAAGGGGTCTCCCGCCTCTCGCCGCCTGACCCCCCCGGTCCCAGCGTGTCGTGTCGGGGTCGCGGCGCCCGTGCTGAGGCCTGCGGCGCCTCCGGGCAGGGGAACAGGATCCGCGCGGAGCCACGCCCCCCCCCAGACGGCTGACATGTTTACGGCCTGGACCGACCTGTTTCCTGGAGGTGCAGCCTGCGCCGGAATGTTCCAGAAGCTGCGGCAGTCAGTCGGGGAATGCCGATAAGGCATCCGTAATCTGGGATTAGCGAGTGATGATAGCATAGCAGGCCCAGGAAAGCGGCCCACCCAGAGTTGTAAAGCAGAAATGAGTCTTGGGATTACACATTTAGATTACACAATCTCAGTCTTGATTTCAAGGTTTCAAGGAAGGATTGAGTGCGTGTGTGTGTTCCCGCTGTTTAATGTACAACAACAAGGTCATGACCTTGACCCAGGCTTTCCTCAAACCACCAACGCTCCTTTTGTTCAGAGACACCAAACGCACTTTGCTGTTTTCCAAGCGGACGCGTCAGCGCCTCTGTAGTCTGTCTCTC
>NC_140247.1:14584195-14586695 GCF_949987555.1 Borostomias antarcticus | reverse complement strand
GAGAGAGAGAGAGAACATATGTGTGAGTTCTGAGTTTTAGCTGGTGGTTTATTGAGCCTTCTCTCTCTCTCTGTCTCTCTCTCTCCCCCCTCTGTCTCTCTCTCTGTCTCTCTCTCTCTCTCTCTCTCTCTCTCTCTCTCTGTCCGAGGCTGTGTTTGTATCTCTGTCCGTCCACGGGCGTTTCTCCTTAACTCGGCGTTCAGGTTTGGCGCGGAGGGGGAGGGGCCTTTGGGGGAGGGGGAGGGGCCTCGGGGGGAGGGGGAGGGTTGGTCAGCGCTGGACGGCGTGGAGAGGAAGCAGGCGGTCCTCAGCGTGGCCTTCCGCTACCTGGACACCTACAGAGAGCTGCTGCAGGAGGAAGGAGAACGATCCAACAGCTTCCCCAAGGTACACACACACACACACACACACACACACACACATGCACACACACACACACACACACACACACACACACACACACACACACACACGGATAACACACAATTCGGACACACTCACTTCCTCTGTCTCACACACCAGTAATTAAGTAAGTAAACCTTTATTTATGTAGCGCGCTTCACAGCACAAGTGCACTGTTTCAGAGTAGAGAAATAAAAATACAAATCACACAAAATACAGATATGAAATACAGGAAGCTCCTACTACAACATAAAAACCACAACAACAAAGAAAAAATCTAGCTACAGAAGCTAAATGCCTGAAAAGGTCCCTTCAACTGTCTATTAAGAGACACACAGAGTAACACAGTGTGTGTGTGTGTGTGTGTGTGTGTGTGTGTGTGTGTGTGTGTGTGTGTGTGTGTGTGTGTGTGTGTGTGTGTGTGTGCATGTGTGTGTGTGTGTGTGTGTGTTCCAGGACCTGTACATGTGTGCTGTTCAGGAGCTGACCCGCCTCCCTGAGCTGGTGGAGGATGTTCTCAAGCTGCAGCGCTGGACTGAGATCCTACACTGCCCGTAAGACACACACACACACACACACACACACACACACACACACACACATATATACACACACACACACACACACACACACACACACAGGTGACAGAGTGTGTGTTGTGTCCCCAGGCTGGAGGAGGACAGGGAGACCCGGAGGAAGCAGGTCCGGCCGCTCTTCCGCCACTTCCGCCGGATCGACGCCTGCCTGCAGCCACGAGAGGCCTTCAGGGGGTCGGACGAGAGTGAGTCCTCATCCGCCAGGCCCTCATCCCTTCTGACCACGCCAGCCACCGCTAGATATACACACACACACACACACACGAGAGGCCTTCAGGGGCTCGGACAAGAGTGAGTCCTCATCCGCCAGGCCCTCATCCCTTCTGACCACGCCAGCCACAGCTAGATATACACACACACCAGGACCCCAGGGTTCGAAATCTAAAGTGAAACCCTATTGAACCGCGCCATCTTGGCAAATTTGTAGTCATTTGGCTATTTCCGGTGACTTTTGTACTTGCGCAGTTGTGCTTTTCTGTCCTACGCGCGTCCACGAACAAGTTCACGTTTATGTGAAATGCAATGAAATGAAAACCGGCTTGCATATTAACCAGTTTTTGTCAAATATATCCATTGGAGACATTATTTTTTATCCAGGCATCTTATTATAGCTGAACATGTTTTGTTTGCTAGTAGATGGTATTCATTCCGTTCGCGATAACGTTATTGCAGCCAGGCTAAATTCCTCCAGGGAGCCAGTGACAGGCGAGTTGAAAAGCTTCCCTCCCCGCCAGCAGGAGCTTTGGCCGCTGCTACCGCATCTCGGATAACCCGCTGAGTTCGTGGCTGCTATTTCACACTCGCCCTTGATCAATCCCAATACCGATCCGACGTGTTCTCCCGGTGTGTGTCCAGTCTTCTGCAGGGTGTACACGCCCGACCACTCCTACGTGACCATCCGCAGTCGTCTGTCCTGCCGCGTGGGGGAGATCCTGGCCCTGGTCAGGGAGAAGCTGCAGTACAGCGAGGACCAGCCCACCCAGCCTGGAAACATCATCCTGGTGGCCGTCACCTCCGCCGGGGGTAGGAGACACACACACGCACACACGCACGCAGGCACGCACACACACACACACACACGCACACACACACACACGTACACACAGACACACACGTACACACACAGACAGACACACACATACAGACAGACACACACACACACACACACACACACACAGACAGACAGACAGACAAAACACACACAGACACACACACACACACACACACACACAAAGACACACGTAGACAGGCACACACACACCGACCACCACACAGTTCACAATTCAGCTAAAAAGCAGCAATCAACAACTTGGATAGCTGTAACAGTTTGAGTAAATCTACAGTATATAAGTGTAAATCTACAGTATATAAGTGTGTGTTTGTTTTTGTGTATGTGTGTCAGTAGTATGTGGATGTGTGTGTGTATTTATAGCTGATGTTGGCTGTGTGTGTGTTTGTTTTTGTGTGTGTGTGTGTGTGTTTTGTTGATGGTTGCGTGTGTA
>NC_140247.1:14479195-14576695 GCF_949987555.1 Borostomias antarcticus | reverse complement strand
CTCTCTCCCTCCCTCTCTCTCTCCTTCTCTCCCTCTCTCTCTCTCTCTCTCTCTCTCTCTCTCTCTCTCAGACCTGACATTCCTTCATGAGAGTTGTAAGACGTTCCATGGCGAGCTGGTGAACTTTGAGAAGATGGTGAGTAGCTGGGCGGAGCCTGTAGCTGCAGACGTGGCCACCGGGCCACCTCAGCTGCCTGGTTCACCCTCCCGCTGTCAGACATGTGCAAGGGACTGGCTACAGCACTGACCTCTCCTCTCCTTCTCTCCTTCTCTCCTTCTCTCCTTCTCTCCTCCTTCTCCTCCTTCTCTGCTCCTCCTTTCCTTTTCTCCTCTACTTCTCTCCTCCTTTCCTCCTCCTCTCCTCTCCTCTCCTCCTCTCCTTCTCTCCTTCTCTCCTCCTCCTCTCCTCCTCCTTTCATTTTCTCCTCCTCCTTCTCTCTTCCTCCTCTACTTCTCTCCTCCTTTCCCCCTCCCCTCATCTCCTCCTCTCCTCCTCTCCTCTCCTTCTCTCCTCCTCCTCTCCTCCTCCTTTCCTCCTCTCCTCCTCTCCTCCTCCTCTACTTCTTTCCTCCTTTCCTCCTCCTCTCCTCCTCCTCTCCTCCTCTCCTCTCCTTCTCTCCTCCTCCTCTCCTCCTCCTTTCCTTCTCTCCTTCTCTCCTCCTCCTCTCCTCTCCTCCTCTCCTTCTGTTTCAGCATAAAGTGGCAGAGATGGTGAGAAGTATCAGAAGATACAGGAGCTCTCAACTAGGTAAGACACACACACACACACACACACACACTCACTCAGGCATGGCCAGATGCAGAGCTGTCTGTGTAGATCAGTGTTGAGGGGGCAGAGCTCCACCCTGCAGCCCCCCTCCTCCCCCCCCCCCCTCTCTGCTAGAACAGCACAGCCCTGGGGCCCGGCCAATCACATCACTCCGCTCCGCTTCACCACACACACTCACATACACACACAAACACACACACAGGCGGGCTTCGCACTTCATAATATCACTGACACATGCCCAGACCCGAGAGACGAGCTGGTAATAGCATAATGGGGGGATTACACTGACATCAACAACACGCCCGAAAACATTAGAAATACTAGAGAGGATGCTCAAGAGAGCACAGGCTCCGCCCATCAGTGCATTTTGTTGGTGTGATCGAGTTGAAATGGTTAAACTCATTCCTCAGTATAAATAAAGCACACTTGCACCATTGAAGAGGAAGCTTTTTGGTGGTGTAATTGATTGGTTTTTATTAGAGAAGGTCATGTATGAACACAACTGAACATACTTGTGTAATTTTTTCGATCAGCCATTACAGACAATAACAGAAGACATAAGTTACAAACCGATATACAGAAATTAAGTCTAGTGTTCATTCCTCTGGGGGGGGGGGGGTAAAAAGGAGGGCATTAGCCCAGTGTCCATGCCTCTGGGAGGGGTAGAAGGGCACTAGCCCAGTGTCAATGCCTCTGGGAGGGGTAGAGGGGCACTAGTTCAGTGTCCATGTCTCTTGGATGGGTTCTAAGTTGGCTTATGCTACATCCCTCCATTGAGTTTCGGGAAAATCGTTCTGGTAGTTTTTGTATGATCCTGCTATGATATGATATGATATTGGTTTATTTCCTGTGTCATGCACCAAAAGGTGCCCAGCCCACATGGGCTTACAAGACACATTAATACAGTAAATTACATGTACAACAAATCCATAGAATAAAAACGTAACAAAATAAAGAACTAGGGCTGCGAGCAGCATTGAGCGGGCCCTCGCACCCCACGCGTGTCGGGGTGCGGCGCCATTAAAGGCTGTGATATTTCGGTGTCCAGTACTGAGAGAAACTTCCTGTCACCAGTAGGTGGCTCTCTAAGCGTGACTCAATACCGATGCATAGATGTGTTCAGGACGGTGCCTTGATGAAGCGTGAGAAATGTTGTGTAAATCGGACAATGTATGTAGGAGTTATGATGACTTCCTGCTTGACCTGTAGGCGGCGCTATAAGTATGACTCAATACTGACCTACAGATGTGTTCAGGATGCGACCTTCATCAAGCGTGAGCAATTTGGAGTAAATCGGATAACGTATGTAGGAGTTATGAGGACTTCCTGTTTCACCAGTATGTGGCGCTGTAGGTATGACGCAATACTGACTTACAGATGTGTTCAAGATGTGACCGTCATCAAGCATGAGCAATTTGGAGTAAATCGGATAACGTATGTAGGAGTTATGAGTACTTCCTGTTTCACCAGTAGGTGGCGCTGTCAGTGTGACTCAATACCGACGCGTAGATGTGTTCAGAATGTGACCTTCATGAATCGTCAGCAATTTGGTGCAAATTGGATAATGTATGTAGCAGTTATGAGGACTTCCTGTTTCACTAATAGGTGGTGCTATAAGTATGACGCAATACTGACACATGTGACATGTGTTCAGGACAGAACTGTCATGAAGCATGAGAAATATCGGACAAATCGGATAATGTATGTAGGAGTTATGAGGACTTCGTGTTTTATGGCGAAATGTCAAACTTTGGCGGGGCGCCACGGCAGGGGTGTTTGGTGAAAACTTTTTATTTTTGATAACTTTTGATCACAAAGGTCTTAAGATGAAGCTGACCGAATATGAAGTTGATCGGATGAAATCTGTAGGAGGAGGAGTTGAAGTACGAGGCATGGAAATGGTAAAAACAAGGACAAAATGGCACATTAAAAGCAAAATGGCGGACTTCCTGTTGCATGTTGGGTATAGGTCCAAGAGACATTTTAGTGTGTCTCGATGAACTACATATGCCCACCGAATTTCGTTCGCCTACATCAAACTGAAAGGTGGGGCTCGTCATTTAAAATATTCCAGGGGGCGCTCTTGAGCCGTTTTGCCACGCCCATTTCCGTCACCCATGAAATATCTAATTTTCACCGGGACTGATGTATCTGCAAAGTTTCATCCGTTTTCATCGATGTTTAGGCCGCCAAAAAGGCATTTGTTTGGGGAGAAGAAGGAGAAGGTAGAAGAAGGAGAATAATAATCCTTCGAATTTCAATAGGGCCTCGGACCGCCAGTGCTCGGGCCCTAACAATCCATTTTCTCAAACTCAGTTCATACATACAAAGTAGTCTGCCTTTTTTCCCATGCTTTACAAATGAACTCCGCCAAGCGGAAAGTACCTTTCCTAAAGCATATATCAAGTATTTTATAATCATCTAGCCAGAAAAAATCATCACAAATAGATGACATTTTATGAAAAAATACATCTTGTATTTCAGCATACAATGGGCAATAGAAAAGAAAGTGGATTTCATTTTCGATTTCCTTCAAATCACATAATAAACACAATCTTTCAGCTTCAGGAGTACCGACAAATCGACCAGTTTCTATGGCCAGAGGCAATGTTCCAGAATGGAGCTGTGCACAGAAAGATCTTTGGTCTTTTGATAAGTTTTGTGTAACATAAGGTTCTGGACTCTAATTATTTTTAATAAAACAAAAAGTTCTTAGTTTAGGTTTGTACCATATATTAACAGACCAGCTTTCTTTATATTTAAGAAACATCTGATTCTGCATATCTGAAATATTACATTGTAATCTATTTAAATAAATAAATGATGAATTATTTGTAAAGAATAAAGATTTTACTTCGCTGATCCAAGGGAAACCATTGGCCATGTCCCAATTAAATATTATTTTAGTGATCCTGTGGTCAGACATGTTTATAAGTCTATTCCAAAGTCGCAAGACCTCACATCTATATGTGACGGATAATAATGTTATTTTTTTAATTTGCTTCAACACTCAAATTAAAAAGAACACATAGTTAGTGAAACCTGACACTCAAGGGGCAAAACCTCAGCCCAGATGTGCAGGTAGCTTTTGATTTATATGTAGGCTAATACCACAGGATCCAGGCTAAGAAAATGTAACCTAATACAGTGTTAATCTGATTTGGTTTTTCATGAATCAGATATGATTTTGTTTTACATGCATAGAAACAAAAGACAATATTGGGCGTAAACAGCAACAAAAAAAAAGTTGATATCAGAAGTTTAACCCGGGAACCAAACCCGGGCCGACGCATTGCTAGACTGATACATTACCGCTCGGCCACCGGAGGTATAGTAAACCTGGCAGGACAAGTAGACATCAAGGGAAGGAAACCGGTCCAAGTATTGCAAATGTTGTTTACTTTTAATTCGAGATCCGTCCAATGATTCTGATCCGCACCAAAATGTAATGTGTTCTAACCCATGCTACACCCCTCCACCGGGTTTCATGAAAATCGCTCTGGTAGTTTTTCTATAAACTGCTGCTATGTGACGAACGAATGAACGAACGAACGAACGAAATAACACACACGACTGAAAATATACCCTCCACCAGCGGTCGGTCGCTGGGCGGAGCCAATGACCCCCAGTCTCTCTACTGTACCTGTGTTGATGGTGTCTGACCAGGTGATCTGGACCAGCTGACCTGCTGGTCCAGGTGGGGGTATGACTCGGCTCCGCCCCCACAGTTACATCACTACTACAGACTACCAGGACTGCACAGCCAAGCCTGGCTAATGACATACCTGACAGCACACACACACACACACACACACACACACACACACACACACACACACACACACACACACACACAGTATACAGAGGACACATACCTGTCCTGCACACACACACACACACACATACACAAACACACGGTCCCACAAAGCACGGCCCTCTCACCTGGCTCTACCGGGCGTCGCCCCCATCTGTTATGATCCCAAATGCGCCGTCCGACAAGCTCAGAGGTGGCCGGCGTGGAACGGCCTCCCGACGCGCTATGCCACCCCCCGCCGGAGCACCGGAGACGTTCAGACCGCGTCACGCCAACGGCCGCGTCACCGTAGATGCCCGCCAGGACCGTCTTATTCACATGTTCCGCTGTAGCAGAGCGCCATTAATCTGCGCTAATATCCTTCGATCGCAGGGCTTAGCGCTGGTGTTCGGGGGTACGGTGTGAGTTTAGCGCTGGTGTTCGGGGATACGGTGTGAGTTTAGCGCTGGTGTTCGGGGGTACGGTGTGAGTTTAGCGCTGGTGTTCGGGGGTACGGTGTGAGCTTAGCGCTGGTTTTCGGGGGTACGGTGTGAGTTTAGCGCTGCCGCCAGCGAAGAGGCTGCTAATGAAATAGACCAAAGGGTAGCCGGCTTAACGAGCGCCCACTTACTTCCTTCAATTACTTGTCTCTCTCTGTCTCTCTTCTCTCTCTCTCTCTCTCTCTCTCTCTCTCTCTCTCTCTCTCTCACACACACACACGCACACCTTGACACACACACAAAAACACTGATCTGAGACTGTTATTTCATCCTAGCTAAGGGAGAGCTCTCTTTGTTACTAGCTATTATTGGTTAAAAATAGTCCTGGGAGTAAATGAGCATGTAATCTCCGGAAATGTATTTGTGTGTGTGTGTGCGTGTGTGTGTGTCAAGAATTCAAGAATGTTGCAGTTACTTTCACAGTTAAAGCCTTAACTATGAAAGTAACTGCAAAATTCTTGAATTCTTGAATTCTTGACACACACACACACACACACACACACACATACATACACACACACGCACGCACACACAAGTCCTTCCAACTAGACTGAATGTTTCTATCTGGTATCCTAACAGCTTCTCCTCACCGTGACCATAATCCAGTCACTGAATATTTGTCTCATATTCTGAATGTCTGCTGTGTGTTTAAGGGGGATGTACATTGCAAGGCATGATAGAATTGTTGATTTATTAGTTAAGGTCATAATTCCATATGTTCAATTTTCCGTCAAAATCTACAAATACTCAAGTGTCTCAACTACCGTGTTCAAACTGTGCAATAGTGAATATAATGCATTTTCAAATGTTCTAGCTAATACACCATGCTGTTGTTGTTGATGAGGACAGTAGAGAAGTAGGATAAACGTTCGATCACAGTCTGGAAGAGGCATTCCCGAGGTATTTAGGTACCGACTGCTCAAAGATGCTATTATACAGCTTGGGTACAAATGTAAATTGCTGGTGTTTATATTTGGAAGCTTAGGTAATGTCCACAGACTAGTTGTGAGGGTTGCAGGTGGCAGGAATGCCCAGGTCAGACGCTAAGGCCTTGACCCGGTTCTGCTCCCTGTCCCCTGTGCTGATTGGCCGTCACCACATATGGAGGTGACGCTGCTTCCTGTATCTGTAGACAGACTGGGAAGTGATGTCATTGAGATTCCAAAGCTTGTGCTTCTACCATTATTTGTGTTCAAGGATTTCTTGTCAAATGTGAACACAAAGATGTGTGTGTGTGTGTGTGTGTGTGTGTGTGTGTGCGCGTGCATGTGTGTGTGTGTGTGCGTGTGTGTGTGAGAGAGAGAGAGGGAGAGAGAGAGAGAAAGAAAGAGAGAGAGGGAGAGAGATAAACTGTGTGTGCGTGTGTGTGTGTGTGTGTGATTGACAGCCTTGCTGGGAGACAGGGGACAGGAGTGTGTGTTATCGTAGACCAGGACTGATCCAGACCACTGCAGTCAGAGAAGGTTCTGTGTGTTGATGAGAGGAGGCTGAGATCCTGTAGTCAGGTCGACTGAAAACCGTGTCTACCGCCACCCGGTGGTCAGGCTGTGACACTGCAGGGGGCCACAGCAGCTGTACTGCAGGTTTATTCTAACTGACATATTGAACCATGTTTATGCATCGTGCATTTTTCATCGGTGTCAACATGTAATTTGAGATGTATTGCACGTGACTGTCGTTTTCTAAACCCTCTCTCTCTCTCTCTTCCCTCCTCTCTCTCTTTCTCCTCTCTCTCCCCTCCTCCTCTCTCCCTCCTGTCTGTCCCCCTCCCCCCCCCGTGTCTCTGTCCAGCTGTGGAGACAGAGCCGTCCCCCTCCCACCTCCAGACCAAGGCCTACGTCCGCCAGCTGCAGGTCATCGACAATCAGAACCTGCTCTTCGACATGTCCTGCAAGCTGGAACCCAAAGACATGTGAGACGAGGAGGAGCAGGAGGAGGAGGAGCAGGAGGAGCAGGAGGAGGAGGAGGAGGAGGAGGGAGGCAGAGAGTAGCCTCATACACACACCGCTCTGCCACAACAACCCGATCCTTCTCACTGCCATCACCTCTGATTGGACAAGTCGTCTATATGTCACCGTAACTAGTCCAGCCATTGGTCTCTCTCTGGCTCTCCCCGCCCCCCCAGACTAACGGCCATGCCGGCGCTCTTTGTATCATTAAACTGGACTCCATAACGTTGAATCCCATCTTGCAGTGTGCGTCTTTGCTACTGTTGGCTGTGTGTGAGGAGGGTGGGGTTTTCGGGACAGACGCGAGGAGCTGATTGGACGGCCGTCCGAGGATGCGGACGAATACTGGACCTGCTGTTTACATTTTCGCTTTTTGACCTTATCTTTCCCGCTCGAATGCCGACGGCGCCGACTTGACACCCGCCCAGCCCACACTGCCACCGGCGCCCTCCTGAGTCCGAGGGGGCGCCACTGTCCGGCGGTCTCCTGAACATTCCGGAATGTCCGGAAGCTGATACGAACTGAGAGCGGAACCTTCTAGAATGTCCGGAAGCTGATACAAACTGAGGGCGGAACCTTCTAGAATGTTCTTAAGCTGATAGAAACTGAGGGCGGAACCTTCTAGAACGTTCGGACGCTGTAGAAATGCACTGTTCTAGAAGTGGGGGAACTGCCATACAAGGGTCTGTAATGTCGGTCCGAGGACTTGTGTTGCGTTAGTGCGCGTGGTGTCAATCTGCAGCGTGGAGAACCTGTAGAACCGGAGAACGCGTAGAACCGGAGAACAGAGCTGAGGCCTGTGTGTGCTGCTGGAAGAGCAGGTTTTACTGACGTCCTCAAAGGTGAAACGCTCCCTGACTGTGTTCCTGTCCTCGTTTCGCCTGCTCCCTGTCAAACACTCGAACCTGAGACAATCTAAAACTGCGTTCTCTGCACCTCTGTACCCCCACCCCCCTGTCACCCACACGGGCGCTCGTTCCACAGACAGCAGGGTGGCCGCCCTCCACACGCCGACCACGGACGACAAACTCTCCACCCCGGGTTTACATTTATAACGGGTGACTGGTGAACACAGACTCCACCATCGGCGGGTAACGGAAACTTTACGCTGAGTTTGCACCTTCTGAAGCAGTTCTGAGGGGATCGACCGGAGCGAGGAGCTTGTGACCTTCGCTGACCTTTCTAATCCGGCTTCACCGAGCGACGTGGTTTGGAAGTGCGTGATGATTCTGCAGATCAGTCATTCTTGCAGCTCCACGTGAAAGCAGATCCTCTCCAGTGAAAGCAGATCCTCTTCAGTGACCTTCTGACCTTCAGTGTGATACTGGAACGAACTCCTCTGAACACCACGATCCACTGCCTGATTGGCTACTCATTATCTAATTACTTTCCTATTAGTTGAATCAGTGGTTGACCACTGAAGGGATAATTATTCTTCATGTACAGATTGATAATTGGCCGACATGTATAGATGACGGTCGGCCAACTTATTTGTATCAACAAAGCACTTTTGCCTCACCTCAGGGCTTCAGACGATGAGGAGACAAAGAGTGATAAGATGATGATGATGATGATGTTGATGATATTCTAATAGATTTTTTGATATAGCTCAGTTCATTACAGTTCTATTTTATTTGTACAGTATTAAAGTTTAGTATCATCGCTATAGAACTCCAAAGACCAAGGGACCAGACTTGCAAAGCGTTTGTAGCCGACCTGCTTTTTTCTTAGAGGGAGTCACACAGGAGGGAGAGAAAGGTTCGATTCTGGTGTCAAATCCCCTATAAAACAACAGGTAACAGATGCAAACCCTCATTAAGTCTGTCTCTAAGTCTTGCTCGTACGCCATAACCATGTCAGCTTCGACCTCACACACACTTGTATCATACCATTCTTTCAAAAAAGTTGATTATAGATATATATCTTGTATGATTATATATATATGGTATGAGAAGGTGTAGGCTGGATTCAAAACCAATAGCCTGGGCAGTTAGAGAGTGTGAGAGGGTTGGAGTAGTGGCGATAGTACGTTAGTAGCTCCTCCATGTTGTGTGACTGGTTTGTCACTCTGTCAGACTGACTATGGACCCTTTTCCCAGCAGCCATTTTGATATGTCAATGCAGAGTAACCACAGGTGTAATTAATAACGTTAATTATGGCCCTGTTCCATTGGATTCAGGTTGGGTCCTGATATTGTGCATGCTGGCTCACTGGAATGGGCTGACACACTATAGATTGGGATTTTATCAACTACACCTGTGTTTACCCTGCTAGGATTTCAAAATGGCTGCCAGGAAAAGGGTCTATAGCCAGGACTCAGACCTTTACTGGTGCATCCAGGGTGAAGGGTCAGAGGTCAACTTTGAATTCCCTGGTAGAGTTGAGAGTGAAAGTGGACCCACGGAAGGTGACATCATCACCCGTTTTCCTGCAACTCTCTCAGGACCACTTCCTGGGTCGTGACCCCTAGAGGGCTGCCTGCGACTCCTGTGTGATAAAGCTGTATTGTAAATACGTCTACGATGTGTAAATAGCTAAATAATATGGAGACTCTATTTTATGTATGAGCTATGAGATGGGTAACTCACTGAGATTATTTGATTTGTTTTGTAAATGTGAGAAAGGGTATACAATCTCACAAGCTGAGAGAGAACAGTCTGCTATTGAGGTTGACGGTTGAAGACTTTATGAATTGTACAGCTTTAGCTATTGTGTTGTTTCAGTTGTTTTTGGTTTCTTAAGTGAGGGGAGGGGGGGTTTGAATTATTGACTCTCGTTGCGTTTTTGTTATTGTACAGAAGTCAGTGTTTACAGTTGTCATCTCTCCCGAAACTCAGATATGATGTTGTTAGACGTTGGTGAATGGAGCACGGGGCCCCGGGGGGGCGTGGGGGGCCGGGACAGGGGACCCCGGGTCTGTCCAGAAACAGGCCCTCAGAGACATCGTCCTCACACCTGTGTCCGATCCTCACAGATCAACTAACATGTCCCAGTAACAGCTTTGTTCAAAACCGCTCGCTCATTCCCTCTGTAGTGTAGCGAAGGAGAGTTCATCCTCTGTTCACTAGAAATTGCGGTGAATTGTGGGTATTTTATAGTGGCCTATACACAGTAGCGAATTAAATTAACTGTTGAGAATTCGGACACTAGAAGAAAATACGCACACTAGTTCTGTGATAGGGAACGGTTTTGAACACAGTTGAGGTCAGGGGCTTCTGGACAGAACCGTTTGACCCAAACCAAACCTTCTCTCCTCATTTCCCCCTAAATGTGAGTTCAACCCCCCTTCGTGGATCTGACAGGTCTGGATTGATGGAATCGTGAGCCTCTTTCATGTTCCCTCAAGCCAGCGTGATGCGTTCACATCCATGAGAGGCGGAGGGAACCATTCCACGCTGAGGGGGTGATGAGGGTTGAGTATCAGGGTTCGGCCCCTGGGCCGCCCCCCTGCACCCCCCCCCCGACGGGCCCCTCTCTCGAGCCTCAGACACTACACGCCTAAATAAAGCCTCTTCTGATGACGTCTGTGTCTCTCTCTTCTAGCGTGTCTCTCTTTTCTAGTGGGGTCTCTGTATGCATGCTGGATTTTTTTAAGCTGCAACCAGCAGCTCTATAGCTTGCTCTGTAGTTTTCTTTGTCCACAAAAGGCCACCGTAGATGTTACTAATCCACTAATTAGACAAGAGGAGAAGATGGGGCCATAGATTGAAAATGCTTGCCTACTCTAGCTCGTACGTGGTCGCAGCTATCGCGAACTTGCGCTTGTTTATTAGAATATGCTTTGTGGATATTGCAGGTCCTGGTCTGGACTTGGTGGTCACAATCAAACTCAGACAGCATCACCGTCAGGTTCCTAGGAGAATGTGCGCTGGGAACGAGTCCTGGCGCCAGCACTGTTCAAAAGACAAACAAGAACAACAAATACAAACAACAAGACGACAATACAGGACAAAAACTGTTACAAAACAGCTGAAAGTGATCCCGGTAATTACAATTGCCGGGATCAATACCTTATAAGGTCCCACGTGTGAACGTTTCAGTTTCAGTTGAGTTTATTTAATAATAATAATACATTTTATTTATAGTGCACTTTAAATTCCGAGAAATCTATTTGAGAAGGGACAGCTGCATAATAGATCATATTAATAAACAACGAAGTGTAGGCTAAATACGCCAGTTCCATCTGTAGTCCCCGGCCAACGTGTTACCAAAATAAAAGTCTTCCTGAAAATGAGAGGTGAAACATGAACAGAGCATAGATAGTTAACAAAGGACACACAGTTAATCAAAATAGGCAAGTGGATTAAAAAACAACAACATAGACCAAAATGCTACAGTACAAGCACTTTAGACACTAACTATAGTTAGACTACTATGTATACATAGCACAAACAACAAGCCATACACACAATACAGAGAGATACAGGCAGTAGAGGTCAGCAACTCAACATAAATTAGAGGGTTAGACGGTACACAGATGCCAGAAGGATGACACGAGGCATTTCAGTGTTGACAAATATTGTGTTAATTATCTCTCACTTTCCTTCTGGCAATATCTTTCTCATACTCTACATATACAGCTAAAAGATATAATACAGCTAAAAGATATATTCAGAGCTATAAAGTCCATCTGTTAACGACATGAGGAAATGCATCTTCCTCCCAGATCAACTTACATGTCCCAGCAGTAGAGGCCAGGAGTTATCTGGACAGGACTGTTCGACTCTCCAAACCTTCTCCCCTCATTTCCCATAAGTCTGTGTACAAGTCCAACCCCCCCCCCCCCCCCACCCTCTATGGAACGGCCGATTTAAAGCGACGTTATTTTGTGATTAGCGTGACCTGGTGAGGAGGGGGCGGGGGCGAGCGAGAGCTGCCGTACAGCGTGTCCCACCACCTGCTGGGCCCGCGGTCGGAGGCAGCTGAACCCGACACTCCCCGGACCCGAGCCAAGGTCCCGGACCGCCAGCTGCTGGTCCCTCCCGTGCAGACGATCTCCGCCGAGGAGACATCAAGGACGGATCAAGGCCACCGAGGTCGTGGGGTCAGTATTTGTAGCCTGGTGAGACCTACTTGATCTTGAAAGTTCACATTCAGTTTCTCTCTCTCTCTCTCTCTCTCTCTCTCTCTCTCTCAATTCAATTCAATTCAATTAAAATTAGCTTTATTAGCATTAAATACAATGGTATTTGTTGCCAAAGCAAAATGGTGATAATCGAGAACAGGATACAACATAAAGATTGAAATTCTCTAATAGATAGATAGATAGATAGATAGATAGATAGATAGATAGATAGATAGATAGATAGATAGATAGATAGATAGATAGATAGATAGATAGATAGATAGATAGATAGATAGATAGATAGATAGATAGATAGATAGATAGATAGATAGATAGATAGATAGATAGATAGATAGGATTAATCATCCCTGTAGAAAGAGCTATGGGCTCAGTTTATTATGGTGAAGGTTCTGTCTTCGTCCTTGGCTGGGACAGGAAGGAAGCAGGATGTCAGAGAATCTATCAAAATCTATCATTTTACAGCATGCTTATGAACACACACACACAGATAGACAGAAAGACCCAATGCCTTCTCCTTGAACTGAAACAGGCCAGCTGATCCCAGGTCAGCCATCAGTGTCTCACCTTTCTGATCCTTGACAGATGGAGACAGATCAGGTGACACATGATCAGCAGCCAAAACTCCACCTCCGCTTCATGCCATGGCCCCGAATCTGCCCCCACAAGCTCTGGCTGGCACCCTGTCCAAGAATACTTACCTGTGGCCAATTGGAGATGGACTTTTGTCCAATCACATCCTCTGAAAAAGCAGACTTGAGTCTGAACTGAACTGAAATTCAATCCAATGTGTTAACTATCCAACTATCAAAAGCCATAATAATAATAACAGTTATTATTATCATTATTATTTGTATTATTATCAACAACAACAATAATAATAATAATAATAATATAGCACTTTTCATTGTGAAACTATCTCAATGTGCTGAAACAATCACAAAGTCATTAAGAAAACAGAGACAATTAATAAGTAAAATATGTACACATTGCATACAAAAAGACAGGAGGCAGCTGATCAAAAGGCCCAGTGTCCCATAGAGAAGACATTAGTCCTGGGATATGAAGAAGCAGGGTCTCCCATAGAGCAGAGCTTAGTCCTGGGGGATGAAGAGGCAGGGTCTCCCATAGAGCAGATCTTAGTCCTGGGGGATGAAGAGGCAGGGTCTCCCATAGAGCAGATCTTAGTCCTGGGGGGATGAAGAAGCAGGGTCTCCCATAGAGCAGATCTTAGTCCTGGGGGGATGAAGAAGCAGGGTCTCCCATAGAGCAGATCTTAGTCCTGGTGGGATGAAGAAGGAGGCTTTTTCCAGATTGGAGATTGGGTTTAGTGGAGTGGGCAGTTCTTTAAGGTAGGGATGTATTAACATACCATTTGAAAGTTAGGAGAGGGGTTTTGATTTCAATCTTGAGACGTCAATGCAATGTCAGGCTATGTGTGATATGGGTATATGGGTATTTCTGCACTGTCATCAGTACCCAGGCTGACAGCTCTGTTCTTGATGTACTGAAGCTTATGGAGGCTCTTGCCAAGGATTCCATTAATTACCAAGTAATAGAAATTCCAAGTCAATTAACGTCTACGGACAGCAGGTGGCGCCATTTCCACCCTCTCTGTCACAGTCGTCGCGGATCTTCTGTTAATAGTCGCTGATTACAGACTACTTTTCAACATAGACCCTCGCCCAAGCTCATGCAAAATTATTTTTGTAAAAGTGACAATATTCCTTTCACCGGCCTCTCCCTCTGTCCCCTCCCCCCAGTTCCATCAGTTGATGCCATTTTGATCTACCATGCCAACCTGGGTGGCTATTCTGGTCACTAACTGTTTTTGGTCATCGTGCGGTGCTGTTTGGACCAGGACTCAAGACATACCAGCCTACAACTTGGCAGTCCGATGTAAAACTAATATTCAATTAGCTACTGACAAATGCACTCCCTTGCCTAATGGTCCAGTATGCTGCGCTTGCACGGAACATGGGAGGTTGAAAAACCATATGCCCGTCTCTTTTTTTGATCCCGTTTAAGCCCCGCCCCCCTCGTGCAGCAGTCTTTATAAGCTGTTCTGGCCAGAGCAGAGGTACCAGTCTCACTGCTCTTTCCCAGCCCTGTGCGGTCCTCTGTTCTCTGTGAACTCTTCACTTAAAGGTATGCTGCCGAAGTAGCCTGCGATTTGTTCTTTGCTGCACGCACATGCTTTTGAAACACGTAGCTTTACTGCCAAAGCACGTTTTACACTCTATCACAGGCGTAAGTGCTTTTAATGAAATTAGCAGAAACAGGATGGCTTGTCATACAGTGCATGATTTGACTTGTCTACATGTCATAATCCTATTCATTTTTCATAATTTTTCATAATTTAATTCAATTTCTTTGTTTTAAATCACTTTGAACTGCATTTTTGTATGAAAGGTAGGCTACTATACAAATAAAGTTTAGTATTATTAGCTATTATTTTATCCAAAGCGACGTAGCCTACAATAATAGCCTACATTTGTTTCCAGTAGCCTAAGTGAGTGAACCGATCATTCATTCCTGATCAGAAAAGCCTATGAATTTGTTGCAAGCTAATCGGTTTACTTGAAATCTATTATTTATGCCTCTTATTTCAATTGAAGGCCAAGTAGCCTAATCAGTGGCCGATTTGGTTTGTTAAACTGGAAATGAATTCAAACGATCAGCCAGCTAACGGTAAAGCTGGTGAAATTGAAAGAGACCTTTTCCCTTACCGCTGGAAACTTTGTAACAGAACAGTCCCAAGGTTTCACCAGTATTTTATTGGGCACATGGTTTGACGTGCGCGTGCCATACTAACTGATTGGATCTCCAATTACGACACTGTGCAGCTGCCCACTGTCCACATATTTCCAAGGGTGCAATCGGTCAGTGTCAGTCAAGTCGCGGGTGTGGCAATGCCTCGAGCACATTCTTGGTCGCAAGTTCTAATGGTAATTGCGCGTTACAGGCTAATTAGCCTGCTAATCATATGCTGTAAAATATGCAGCCACTGTCATGCACAACAACTCATCATCTCCAATCAATTCCATTATTTTCAATTGAGCCTTTAATGCAACATAGTATCCTACTTCGTGTGAGCTCATAAGAAAGAATGCCACTCCTAAGCACGATGGCAGTCTAAAGAAGTGAATATTTTAAACCCTGCATATCATGTGCTCTGATTGAGGAGGAATTCTCAGCATAATGGCAGAAAAAAGCCTTATTTGTATTTTATACTTTGAAATCATAGTCATGTGTTCCTGTGGTGGAATGCAAGGTCGCCCCCTGGGGGTGACCGTGGCCACCATTTTAGACTTGCAGGCCACCCCAATGCCAGCCCTCCCCTGTAATTAGCCATGGTAATTAGCTACAGTAGACGCGCCGCTGTATGGTGATACGTGCACGCGCCGCTGTATGATGATACGTGCCGTTTCACATTGGAAATGTATCTTCGGTTTTATCCACGGTCACAAACCATTATGATCCGATAATGAGCTAGATCATAATATTTGTCTATGGTGGAAATGTTTTTTCATAGATCCAAAAAGTTTGAGAAATTAGATTCCAACGAGAGTTTTTTTCCTAAATTTAACCTTTATTTAACCAGATAATTACGCTCCCTATCCTACGTTACACAGACCTTGCATGGGGAGCAAAACATAAAATAAAATAAATGAGTAACAGTTTTGAAGCCTGACCCCTAGCAACTCAAAGTATAAGTGCCACTTGTGAATCTAGCCGAGCAAACTTTCCACTGGTCATCATCTGTGAGAAGATGTTGCTGTGGGTAATTTAGGCTGCTTGGATTAACATCTGCTGTATAGGGGTAAAAGGAGAATGACTGGAGCCCCGTGCTTAATGGCCAGTGAGACCAGTCTTAGACGTCACTCCCAGCTGGAATGGGCATAGTGGGGATATTTTCCACGGAGCTAGTACCAAAGTGGATGGCTAGAAGTTAAGAATAGTGCCCTCAGAATTGAACTGCGGCTGCTACGAAGGGGTGTGGAGGTAAGGTGACCTTGATGGATCCGATCCGCCAGGCAGAGACCAGATCCGAGGTTGAACACTCTGACCCGAGGTTGAACTGGTGTGAGCATTACGAGAGTCGGGGGTCCCTCTACTGAACCAAGTTTCTTCGACTTAGCTTGTATAAAAGCCTCAATTATATCAATATCATAGAGGTGATAAAAACTGCAGTTTGACCCTTGACCCTAATTCACCCCCAACTCTTTCCTCAACGGCTCTTCGTTGATTTTACGGGGCCGTTTTCTCTGCATGGCATCTTCAGGAGTACAGGCCCCCCACATATTTCAGTTACATCACCGCCATGTCCCCCCCCCCCTGTTGTGTGTTGTAGTGCCATGGCAACTGAACGTTCCTTCATCGCCGTCAAGCCCGATGGCGTGCAGAGAGGGCTGGTCGGAGAGATCATCAAGCGGTTCGAGACCAGGGGCTTCAGACTCGTCGCCATGAAGCTCGTCCAGGTACAGGCACTGACCCGGCGAAATAAAAAAAATCTGATTTTGATTTGATTCCCCAGCAGCACAGCAGTAATGACCACATATGAGGGCGGTGCTATGGCTGTTTTTTGGGTGTTTATTTTGAGTGCTGAGGGAGCTGGTAGAACCCAGGAGGAGCCGGGTGGTGCCGTCTCTCCTCGGTTCTGCCGGCGGTGCCGTACGTGAGGGGAAGGACCCGAGCGGCGTCGGCGCCGTGGTGGGTTTTCACCCCTGGCTGACCTCGTGCGTTTCCCCACAGGCGACCGAAGACCTGGCCAAGCAGCACTACATCGACCTGAAGGACACACCCTTCTACGCCGGCCTGTGCACCTTCATGGGCTCTGGACCCACCGTCGCCATGGTAAATAAACCTTAACACACACACACGCACGCACACACACTCCCCCAAGCTTTTTTTTTTCTCCTCGCACAACTTTTAAAATGGCGTCCGTGATGACCCTTGACCTTGTGCTCGGCCGTGTCTGGCAGGTCTGGGAGGGTCAGAGCGCGGTGAAACTGGGCAGGATGATGCTCGGGGAGACCAACCCTGCCGACTCCAAACCTGGAACCATCCGTGGAGATCTCTGCATCCAGATCGGCAGGTGAGTCGCCCGGGACCGTCCCCGCCCACTTGGGCCTCCCGTCCGCTAGTCCCGCCCCCTGGGTGACTCAGACCTCCCACCGACTTGATTTGAACGGAAACGTGTGGAAATGAGAGTAGGTTTAGATTTCGATTAGCTTTAGAGTAAAACACATTTAGTTTCCTCGGCCCCTTGAAGTCTATAAAGACCTCATCCGTGGTTATCTGTACAGGTCTATGAAGACTTAGTCTCTGGTTATCCGTACAGGTCTATAAGTTACAGTACAATTCAGCCACTCCCAGCCTCCTGGAAATATTGAGCTTGCAAAGCCTTTAACTGATAGCCCCCCCCCCCCATCTCTCTCTCTCTCTCTCTCTCTCTCTCTCTCTCTCTCTCTCTCTTTCTCTCTCTCTCTCATCTTATGCACAGGAATCTCATCCACGCCAGCGATGCTGTTGAGTCCGCCAACAGGGAGATCGCCCTGTGGTTCAAACCTGAGGAGCTGGTCCCTTATGTGAGCTGTGCAAAGGCCTTCCTCTACGAGTAAATAAAACCAACTGGAACGAATCCCACTCATTCCGTACTACACGCAACCCGACCCTGAAACCGTCAACGCCATCCTGAATGCTGTAGATATTGGCAGTCTATTCATGTATTTATTTGGAGTCCTTGTCAGCACTTGTCAATAAAAGTACCACGATCTACTTTCACAATGCGGTCATTATTCTGCGCTGTTGTGAGATGTTTACAGGATTAACTGTGCTCTCTTGTAGAGAGTGTCCCTTTGGTGACCTGGATGAGCAGCTTACAGAGCTGTATGAGCTCACTGACTAGACAGAGGTGGAAAGAACACAGAGCCACTCGCGTGGAAGTGTTAAAAGGGGCTAACGACTACGACGCCACCCGGTGGCCAATATGAGCACTCAGAAGAGGTTCGAGTAAAGTGACCATTTGGGAACCACAATGAGGGATTGGGGACAGGGATTGTGCAAAATGGGAGGAACATTTATCTGACAAAAATTGAACAGTGTGCGCTGTTTTGCTACGGTTTCCAGCATCATCCGACAATGTTTTTCCTTGAAGAAAAAAGGTTTTTGAGGCTTTGGGGTAGGTTGTCTCTTGTTTGGTGGGTGACAGAGGGGTTACCCGATCAAGCAGGCTGATATTTAAACCCCGCCCTGTCTTCTCAGCTGCCACAGTAGACGCAATGTCTACGTCACACAGGGGGCTCAACGCACCACTGTCTCCGTTTCAATAAACCTTTCATGGTGGCTGAAGTCACCCCTGGTTTTCCTCTGTTCTGGGCCTTCTCCTTCAAGCCTCACACACACACACACACTAGTAGTGTGCTGAAGGACTTCCAGTGTCATCAGAATATACCTGTACCCTCATCAGACAAAATGATATGAAATGGCAGCACACATCTATGATGGGCCTACTGTAATATGTGAATTAATGAGTTAATAGCCTAGTTATAGTATGGTATTAAAGGGTTATAGTTATAGTATTGATGGGTTATAGTTATAGTAATAGTATTAACAGGTTATAGTTATAGTATTAATGGGTTATAGTGTAGTTCAGTTGACTGTAGATTTCAGTAGTATTGCGCTAGCAGCGCTCTGTCTGTCTCATGGCCAGAGAGGAGAGATGGAATCATCAAAGTATTCCTAGTCTGTTTGATCTTCCCATATTTATTTTAATTTTTAAATCCTTACTGCTTCCTGATATGGTCTGAGCAGGAACTACACACAAAATGGCCTCACCTCACCACTATTAACACTGACGAGCTACGCATGAGTGTCCTCTGAACTTAACTGCAGGAAGAAACTCAAGTAATGTCATGTAACATCCATGTGTCATGTCAACGTGCTATCCAAATAAAGTTATATTCTTCTTCTTCTCATTTAAATTACAAAAAATATATAAATCCTCGAAATAAATTACTCAAGTAGAGTAATTTAAATCAGTTACTTTAGACCTCTCTGCATCCTGATAATGTGAGAATGTAAACAGATGGACACAAGTTTTTCAGTACTGCACTTTATTCAGTGTAAAAAAAGTGAAGTGAATAATTTATTTTACAGTTAATTCTCTGTCCACAACCATGCTGCAAAATTGCAAGATTAAAAAAGTTAACTGAAAGTAAACATCTACAATTCTTATTAGATTTTTTAAACATTTGTACATATTTGATATAGCTTAGTAAACTGCATGTTCACAGCACACAGACCATGGAAACGATATACTCACAGAAAAAAAGTACATAAAAAACCCCAAAACATATTCATCGATAGTTGTCGATATCGATAATAAGTACCATGCAATGAAAACATCTGACAATACTTTTTTTTTTTTTTTACTTTAATCTAATCATGTAAATGTATCCAAAATACGAGAATACAAGAGACCCAGAATATTCCACCATTGTCACAGTTTATGAAAATCATTCCTTTCTTAATATAAGATTATCACTTTATCAAATATATAGATAGCACCGTGATACAAAGACAATATATGATAGATATCACATTAGTTACAGCAAGCACCTACACACCCGCACACACACAGACCTTTCTTATGTGTCCACAGACCCAGGTTAGACACGAGCTGAAAGATCAGCCACTGAAGAATCCTACAAGCACGAGAGATGTGACGTTACTGATGTCATGGATACATGCAGTTAGGCACACGCTCAATCAGACACACAAACACACACACACACCCATACGATACCTACGATAAATGTATTTTCAGGAGAGCATGTGTCCATTTGTGCGTTTCTTTGTACATGTTTTTAGTCACCATATGTGGAACCTGGTTCCAGGCGTCCTCCTAGAACACCAGCCTGTACACAGTGATGGAACCAGGCGTTTAGCCGTCATTGGGGTTCCTTAGATGTTTCACAGTCATTGAAAGAAGGGTGGCGGTGAGATTTTCGCCCTTAAACAGTCATGCCATATATCAACGCAATACCACAGGTGTACAAAACTTGTCCCCAATTTGGTCTCTTCACAGTCTGTGGTTAGAGTCATTCCAAAAATAAGGGAGAGCACAGATGAAAACATTTTCTGTAGCTTGGACGCCATCATCTTAAAGGAATTTTGGACATATGGCCTCATTATGACTTATGCATTATGTTATTGATTGAGATCATTTCAGCTGCTTCCATGCTGCCCCTTGTGTTGGCATTCATGTCTTGCTAGTGCAATGCAATGGTACAGGTTAGCATCCACTTACAAACTCACTTAAACACTCCATAGTGAACCCAAAGCAAATAAAATGTCCTCAGTTAGTCGGGCGTGAATTTAAGTGTTTATACCATAATTTAAAAAAATCAAACTATCATTGAATCCTTTAGTTTGTGGGGACCTATATTTTGAAGTGCCGGTGGTGTTTACAGTAGGCTACATTCGTAGGTAATGTGTCGTAGGTAATGTGAAGTATCACTCCGCCGCCCTAAATCCACAGAGAAAATGGGTGAAAACGAGGGTCAGCACGGAAGCAGCCGAAATGATCTCAAACAATCAACAACATAAATGGCTCAGTCGTAAACGAGTAGCCTGGCTCCACCCCTGAATCGCACGCCCACTTGAGTTTTCGGAATGCGATTCAGGGTCTGGAAATGCTCTCGTCCAGAGTGCTTTCTCGGTTCGAATTCCAACCAGTCCAATCAGCGGTGACGGAATTAAACTGTGTGATTGGTTAGGGGATGAACTAATCAGCTGAGGATTCCCTCTTCGGCGACACCCGTCTGGGAAAACGTCTGTGATGGCAGCCGGTTTAGTCTGGATAATGACGTGAGACCAGAATGGCAATTCAATCTGAGTGTCAGGCTATTAAATTAGGCCCCGTGTCCAAAATTCCGAACTATCCCTTTAACCCCCTGGGTTGAGCTGTGACGGGATGCTTCAGGAGGACAACTCAGACACTATTCAGACTAGTAGGCATTATTGCTTGATGATGACCTCAGGCAACCAATCGCCTGGTCACATTGACTGGCTGAAACCAGCGGAGTGCTGAACGGTTTACCTCCAACCTGTGACACGGGTTTGCACTCTATTCCACGGGCCAGAGATAAAAAACAAACCGTCAACAGTAGCCTACAGTACAAACTGTCAAACTGTATACAGTACATAGAAGCCGACGGACAAAGCTGAACATTTAACAAAACACTCGTACAAAAAAGTTCTAACCGAACACCTATACATCAATACGCATGGGTCATCGTTAGAAAAGTTCTAAGCTATCGTAGAGAGACAACACAAACATTCTCTGTGAAAAGGGGGGTATCACAAGCATTTCCATCGGTCTCTGCATTAATGAAACGTCTGTAGCGAGTGACAGATGCTGGACTGAAACACTGGACTGACCAGACCGGACCGACCCGGTTCTGACCGCAGCATGCCAACGAACCGACACCACTACAACACAGAGGCATCTAACACGAGGACGCTAAGATTTCCTGAGTAAAATTGTCAACCTTACTGGTACTGGACAGAGAGACAGAGGAGTGCATTCGGTTTACATATAGTTAGTTACGCAGAAAAATGTATCATCATTTTCAATGTTAGATGGGGAAAAGGAAACAGCCTGATGTTGTAAATTGGCTCTGTTGCTATATATAATACCGTATATGCACTGTTATGTTTATATATCTGTTGTATGTTTCTCTTTTATACATTTTGACAATCCTTTCGCACAGCTCCGCCTGCAGAAGGGCCCTTCGGGGGAGGCTGGTGTTGTTGTCTAGTCGTAGAGAGAGAGAGCTGAGTTCTCTAGTTGAGGTTTGCCAGTTCCAGACTGCCTTAGAACATCACATTCCTTTGAACAAAGTCCACTCGTACTACAGGTCCTACAGCCCACCCGTAGTGAGTAGAAAACACATAAATTCACTTTAACACATAGCTTAACCAGACTATCAACACTAGAGATCACTTCTTATAGAGGTAGATCATTAACAACATGCGTTTATAGGTATGTGATTGCAAGATCACATCTCAGACAGGTACACTATTTTCATTTAATCACATTAGTTAAATCAATGGATCTGTTGACGATCAACAGGTTCAGCTGAATACTGGTGTTAATACTCATATGGCTCTAAATGGTGACATCTTTCCTGTAGTTATGCTGTAGGCCTAATATAACAGAGACATTGCATCCTGCTGTGGTAAGGATTTTGCATAAGAGTGGTAGAAAGACAGAACATTCCAGAAACCTCTGGCTGCCAGAGGTACAGTGTTATAACTGTGTTATAACCACCTACTGAGTGAAGCTATAACACGAGCATACTTTATAAACAGAACGTGGTGAGGCCTGAACTGAGATGTGTGACACCAGCCGCATCAAATATTTAAACCGCCGCTCGCAAGAACCCCAAGATCTACGTGTGACTGCCGATCGCGACTTATCGTTTGTCGGTCACGACTGACACGAACGTGGTGGTGTTTTCAGAGGAGGCAGTGGGCCAGTGTACACCTGCTAAGAGGGATGTGAGAGGAGCTCTGATTGGTGAGTTTCTACCAGTAAGGTTTAGTCCATGTCCATCCAACACCTACAATACACACACACACACACACACACACACACACTCACACACCCTGTTTTTGGAACAACTGATTATATAGTCACATAATAATATTGTCATTACACAGTATATCCATCCAAATAATCCTGTTCCTCAAAATAACCAACACGGGAGATGCACAAAATATCTAATCTTTCAAAAATCCTACAAAAAACAACACTTTTTTTTTTTTTAGCTGAAATACAAAAACTAATCGATCAGGATGAAGTCGTCGTTTAACACACTTCATACTCTCCTTCTATTCCTAATTTTTTTTTTAACCCTCTGCTGCCATGGTGACCCAGTCCGACAGCTGCTCTCTGGTCCAGAGGCTGTCTGTCTGTCTGGTCTGTGTGTGTGTGTGTGTACACAATCTATCTGTCTGTGTGTGTGTGTGTACACAATCTATCTGTCTCTGTGTGTGTGTGTGTGTGTGTGTGTGTACACAATCTATCTGTCTGTGTGTGTGTGTGTGTGTGTGTGTGTGTGTGTGTGTGTGTGGTTGTGTGTGTGTGTGTATGTGTGACAGAGAGTGTCCGTCACTGGGGACAGTGTACTCTAGTTTCCGTCCAGTCAGTGTGTGTATGGAGCCGTCTGTGGAAGACCAAATACTGGAACCAAAAGATCTAAAAACCTCTATCTAAAAATAAAACTAAGCTGGGCCGGACCGCCGGGCTGCTGGATCTGCGGACCTCTGAAGCGCGGAGTCTTCCGGCCCCCGGGTGTGACCTCAGAGACCTCCAGCACCATCAAGGCTCCTCCTTAATGAAGAAGTTTCCGGAGCCGTTGGTCTCCGGGTTGGACACGCCCCCCTGGGGGAAGGGGAAGACGTTCCCCTCTGCTGACTCCTCCTCCAACGGCAGCTCCGCCCCTGGGTAAAGGGAGAGAGAGAGAGAGAGAGAGAGAGAGAGGGAGAGTGAGAGAGTAAGAGAGAGAGAGAGGGAGATAGAGAGAGAGATAGAGGGAGGGAGAGAGTAAGAGAGAGAGTGAGAGAGATAGAGAGAGAGGGGAATTGAAGCAGATGTGGAGAGGAGGGAAGGAGAGTACTTAAACACCGCTCCTATATGCTAGAGAGAGTGTAGATGGGTGTTGTGTGTGTGTGTGTGTGTGTGTGTGTGTGTGTGTGTGTAGATGGTTATTGTGTATGTGTGTAGATGGGTATTGTGTGTGTGTGTAGATGGGTGTTGTGTGTGTGTAGATGGGTATTGTGTGTGTGTGTGTAGATGGGTATTGTGTGTGTGTGTAGATGGGTGTTGGTGTGTGTGTGTGTGTAGATGGGTGTTGGTGTGTGTGTGTGTGTGTGTGTGTAGATGGGTGTTGTGTGTGTGTGTGCGTGCGTGCGTGTGTAGATGGGTATTGTGTGTGTGTGTAGATGGGTGTTGTGTGTGTGTGTGTAGATGGGTATTGTGTGTGTGTGTAGATGGGTGTTGTGTGTGTGTGTGTGTAGATGGGTATTGTGTGTGTGTGTGTGTGTGTAGATGGGTATTGTGTGTGTGTGTAGATGGGTGTTGTGTGTGTGTGTGCGTGTGTGTGTGTGTAGATGGGTGTTGTGTGTGTGTGTAGATGGGTGTTGTGTGTGTGTGTGTGTGTGTGTGTGTGTGTGTTTAGATGGGTGTTGTGTGTGTGTACCCGTGGTTCCGTTGGGGCTGAGGTCCTGTGGTGCTGCTGGGGGGGGCGGGGCCGTGCCGGTCCCGGCGGCGGACGCAGGGGTGGGGGGCGACGGGTAGTCGGGCGGGGTCATGTTCTCGTCCCCTGACAGGTTCCGAGGGGGCACGCCGGTCAGGACCATGCCAGACAGACTGACCGGGCGCTTACCGATGGGCAGCTTCCGCTCTGGGACACGCACACACACACCACCCCCCCCACACACACACACCACCCCCCACACACACCACCCCACACACACACACACACACACACACACACACGCACACACACGCACACACACACACACACAGGATAATGTATGAATATTCAATAAAACTTCACACAGAAAGGTTGCTCAGTAACATACTGTCATTTCAGTCATTCTTATTTATATTCTTAATGAATATGATCAATGTTGTACGTGATCTGACTATTTTTATTTCTTTTCTACTGGAACTACTAGATGTTTCTGATCTGCTCTCCTGACCGTACGGTACCAACACTAGGAGGCTGTTCAGAGCCGTGTTCAGGCCGTTCAGAGCCGTGGTTCAGAGTGTTCAGGCCGTTCAGAGTGTTCAGGCTGGTCAGAGCCGTGGTTCAGAGTGTTCAGGCTGTTCAGAGCCGTGTTCAGGCCGTTCAGAGCCGTGGTTCAGAGTGTTCAGGCTGGTCAGAGCCGTGTTCAGGCCGTTCAGAGCCGTGGTTCAGAGTGTTCAGGCCGTTCAGAGCCGTGGTTCAGAGTGTTCAGAGCCGTGTTCAGGCTGTTCAGAGTGTTCAGAGTGTTCAGAGCCGTGGTTCAGAGAGTGAAAGCAGACACCCCTGGGTGAGGAGGCGTGAAGAGGAGAGCTCTGACCTTAGAGGGAGAAGGGAGGGAGGGAGGGAGGGAGGGAGGAGTGGACCTAATAATACCTCCCAGGGCAGACGGAGAGAGGGAGGTGGGGTGAAGAGCAGGGACGGACAGAGAGAGAGAGAGAGAGAGAGAGAGAGGGAGAGGGAGAGAGAGAGAGAGAGAGAGAGAGAGAGAGAGAGAGAGTAGCGTGTGAGAGACGAGGGTGTGATGTTAAAAGGCAGAGTGAGAAGGTGGGATGTGCCTGGGGGGTAGAGGGGGGGGCTGAGGCGAGGGGGCGGAACGGGGGGGGGGGATGACCCACTTTTTTTCGGCCCTTTGTACTGCTGAGATTTTTTCCTCTGCTTGGCCACACTGGCAGGCAGCTCCCTAGAGGCTAGAGACACGCACGCACGCACACACACACACACACACACACACACACACACACACACACACACACACACACACACACACACACACACACACACACACACACAGACACAGACACAGACACCAGAAACGTACGCGCACGCACACACATATGGGAACAACTGGGTTATTCATCTATCGCTCCACAGAATTCAACTCATTCACAAAAACTTATATTCGTCTTATTTGAATTACTTCCAGATCAAAGGAATGACCAAACGACTCAAGCAGAAAACACTGAATCAACACAGAAAAACGGGCCTAAAACCTTTGAGTAGCCCTTTTGTTTTTTTATGTAGATCTGCTGGTTGGTGTGTGTGTGTGTGTGCATGCGTGTTTGTGTGTAGGTGTGTGTGCGCATGCGTCTGTGGTGTGTGTGTATGTGTAGGTGTGTGTGTGTATGTGTAGGTGTGTGTGTGTGTACGCGAAGGGGTGTGTGTGTGTGTGTGTGCATGCGTGTTTATGTGTCTGTAGGTGTGTGTGCGCATGCGTCTGTGGTGTGTGTGTATGTGTAGGTGTGTGTGTGTGTGTGTGTGTGTGTGCGTGCGTGCGCCCACCCTGGACAGCCGGTGGCTGTAGCTGGTATCCGGTCAGCTGGCACCAGCCCACGGGGTAGAGGTCGGGCGACTCACAGTCCACCCACTGGTCGTACTCGTCCTCCCAGCCGTCGAAGTGGATCCGCAGCAGCCTGTGGACGATCCGCGTCACCGTGGCGACGCACACCAGCCGCGGCTCCATCAGGTCCACGGCCTCCAGCTTCATGCCGGAGCGGAAGCCGTGGTTGGGCACCTCCTTCAGGGGGGGGTCAGAGGTCACAGAGACACAGACTCACTGGCTGGTCGGCCGCGGTTGGGAATCCCTCCTCCTTCGAGGGCTCAGAGACAAGGTGAGACACTCCCTGACCGAGCGGCCGGTGGACTGCCTCGCCCGGGACCGGCTCCTCTGTGCTCGGGGGAGGCCTCGGTAGGACGCGAGGTTTTCTGGAGGCAAAGTCGCGATGCGGTGAAGTAAAACTTTCGATTGTAAAACTGCACGTCGGTGTGTGTGCTGAGGTGTTGCCTCATCCCGTGTTTCAATCCACCACTATTCACTTTTTTCAAGGCACTGTGCAATAACAGTAACAGGCTACACACATCCTGGTCTAAGCAGACTGGGCCCTCTTCAGATAAAGCCGCCTGAATCGAGACCGCTATCCTAGGATGGCCGCCACTCTTGAGAGAAAACCCGTCTGGGTAACACAGTGAAAAGACTGAATCGGAAAGAACCGACGAGCTACAGAACCCTGAAAACGGCAGTGAGCTAGACAGACTGTGAGAGCGCCAGCAGCGGTAGCAGCAGACGGAGCTAGCGCCTGCTAGCAGCGCGGCTAGGCTAGCGTTAGCATTAGCATTAGCGGCAGCCAAACAAGGTTACCTTGTTAAAGAGGTTGACTGGAGCGGCCACAGAGCCCGTTTCCCTCAGGTAGTCAAACCATCTGAATGGGAGGTTTGTGTACCCTGCAGAAGAGAACCCTCTTAGACTACAAGCACTGCACTGACAACCCCCCCCCCCCTCCCCCACCACCACCACACACACACACACACACACACACACACACACACACACAGTCAAACAGCCGTCCGGGTTGTAATAAAGACATGGCATAAGGCATTAGCTTTCATAAGTGCTTCCCATATCCATCACGTTTTGTATTAATGCAACAGAATACACCGTGAAAGATAACAGTTGTAGACTAAACAAAGTAGAACTGTTAAGTAGAAAGAGGCTAACAGGAGATGAGGAGAGTAGGAGGCTAAAAAATGTCGGGAGAAGGAGTGAAAGGGTTGTATCCGCTAACCACAGAGTCCATAACCGTGAGGAGTAATGTGATGATGATACCGAACCAGAACGTGGTCTAGAACGTTGGGTGTACCCATGGATGTATTAGGGTGTACCTCGGGGAGGGGTTAGCTCGATGGTGTTGATTTCACAGAACCCCGCCGGGAAGATGGAGGGAGAGGTGGAGTGGTAGCAGAACCAATCAGAGCCGTCTGCCGCCTCAGAACCGTCGATTCCGATCATGAGGTATCCATCGGCCAGGACCTAGATCACCGGATGGGTGCAACGCGGTGAGGAAGAACGATGAGGAACAAAATATAAAATATCCTCTTTCTCTATTGTTATGTTCACGTCAACTGCTAGCTTCTCACCTCTCACAACCTTTATTAATCCAGTCTAGTGCCCGGCTATTCTAGTTCATCAGAAAACGGATACTAAATACATAGAATGCATTCCCTGTCAGTTTGGATTCATGTAGAGTGTGTTCAACGCTGGTGGGAGATTTCTGGAAGCTAACGGACTTTGGTGCTCTTGTTGGCTAAACAGACGGTCCGAGCGGCTGACAAAAATTAAAACTCATCAGAACTTTTGGTATCCAGCAAAACGTCAAGGAAAGGTTTTCATAGAACCTGAATTGAAAGTGACAGATAGGGTAAAAGCACAACGGTTTCTCAAAGTGGGTGCCGTGACGCGAGTCCAAGGGTGCCTCAGAATCCTTTGATAATATTTGTTATTTATCAGTATCAAAATTATTTTCAATCAGTTCTAAGCGAAACGGATATTCTCAAGTTTTCCTTAGCAGCCGGCATATCTCGACAAAAAAAGTATAGGCACTACTTTCATTTGAGGGGTGACATAGTAGGCTAGCTAACGCAAACACGCTCGCTAACGTTGCCTGTCAGCAGAAGTTGTCTAACGCAGTGCTGCCAACTAAATTAGCAAGGCACTTTGAAACAAAGCATCCAGCATACAGTTCCAAAGACATATTTAAGAGACCGAAATCACAAAATGAGACAGAGTGAACGTATGCTTTCAATTGGTTTGGTTACATCTAGGGACGGGCATTGCAAACTAGCCCTGGGATATAAATGCTGTGGTATATGACATCACTTGTTTTAACATTCTTGTTCTAACTTGTATGTACGTGTATCTGTCCCTATGGAAATAAATTAAATGAAAATGAAATGAAACTATGCGTGTGTCTGACCAAGCACAGGCTCATTTTTAAGTGGCCGAGTTGGTTGCCAAAGCTAAAAAGCCACACATCATCGTGGAAACGCTCATATCACCATGATCATACAAGGTGCTGAGAGTGAAAAGTAAGAATGTGATTTAGGGGCCGTGGATGAAAAAAGTATGTACAGGGGTGCCCTGAGCCTGAAAGGTTTGAGAACCACCGGACTACGGTGACCAGGGCCTTGGTCTTAGGCTCACCTTCCTGACGGTGGCCACGCAGATGGCCGACAGGTTGAGCGGGTCGATGGCCTCCAGCTTCATGCCGTCTTTAAACCACGCCCCACTCTGGTCCACGTCCTTCACCTGGGGACCACAGCAGCAGACGCTTGGCCCCGGGGGCAACAGAGAGCTGTCCTTCCAGCCGAGTTCACACACAATAGCTGAGCTTCTGAAACGTCCGTCTCAAGTCTTTCCGTAAGATTTGACAGGTTGTTTCTGAATTGGTCGGTTTCCAAAACAATCAGATTTCGTTCTGAAACTGCTTGAAATTGACCACGCTGTTGTGTCTGATCCAGGCTGGTCTTACCTGTGAGGCAGACTGGTCTTACCTGTGAGGCAGACTGGTCTTACCTATGAGGCAGACTGGTCTTACCTGTGAGGCAGACTGGTCTTATCTGTGTGGCAGACTGGTCTTATCTGTGTGGCAGACTGGTCTTACCTGTGAGGCCGACTGGTCTTACCTGTGAGGCAGACTGGTCTTACCTATGAGGCAGACTGGTCTTACCTGTGAGGCAGACTGGTCTTACCTATGAGGCAGACTGGTCTTACCTGTGAGGCCGACTGGTCTTACCTGCCTGTGAGGCAGACTGGTCTTACCTATGAGGCAGACTGGTCTTACCTGTGAGGCAGACTGGTCTTACCTGTGAGGCAGACTGGTCTTACCTATGAGGCAGACTGGTCTTACCTGTGAGGCAGACTGGTCTTACCTGTGAGGCAGACTGGTCTTACCTGTGAGGCAGACTGGTCTTACCTGTGAGGCAGGCTGGTCTTACCTTGGCGAAGAGTGGCCCCGGGGCGTCCATCTGGCCTTCAAGTTTCTTTGACACATCTGAAATTATAATCAATGTCAATGCAGTATTTTATTTTACCAGGTTAATCCCATTGAGGTCAATGATCTCATTTACAAGAGAGACCTGGTCAAAATAGCAGCATAAAAAATTACAGACAGAAACAACAATAAAACATCAATGAAACATAAAATGTGTTCAAGGTTACAGAATGTACAAATTAAAATGCCTATGGACATTGAAAAGTACAAACCGAATCATTTATCATTGAGCTTGAGACCTTTAAAAGCAGGCAGAGAGACCAATTCCCTAGTTGCTGATCTTTCTGAAGGCTATTCCAAGTATGTGGAGTAGAGCACGTAAAAGTGCTCTTTCCCAGTTCAGTCCTTGCACTGGGCACAGACAACAGGATCACATCTTGTGATCTCAGACTAACTACCCATATATCTCTGTAGCTAATGTCAATGTGGACCTAACTAACTAACTAACTAACTAACTTACTAAGTAACGAGCTAACTAAACAACCAACCAACCAACCAACTGGCCAATTAACCAACCAACTAACCGACCAACTAATGAACTAACCAACCAACCAACTAACTGACTGACCAACTGACTAACCAACCAACTAACTAACTAAAGAACTGACCAACTAACAAACAAACGAGCGAACCGGATCTCTTGAAGCGGTGTCCGATGCTGCGGGACCAGCCGATGCTATGGATGAGAGGGCTGTACATGTGGCACCAGAAGTCGTCGGACCCGTCCTCGCACTCCTCGTAGACCAGCTTGAGGCGCCCGCCGATCACCTGCTCCACCAGCGCCACCCGTGTCCGACACAGGTGCGTCTTATCCACCACCTCCACGCGCATCAGCCTCTTAAAGGGGAACTGCATGCTCTCCTGGACCTGGGATGAGACAGGCGGGAGGGGGGAGGGGTGGCGTTAACCAATCGTCCAATAGGAGACAGTACATTAACCAATCATCCAATAGGAGAACAGTTCTCAGTGCAATGGCATAATGAACTTGGACATGCAAACCACTGTGATGCTGTGAATATAAATATATAAAAATAAAATAAAAAATAAAAATAAAGCTTTGATTGATTGATGATTGATATACTGTCAATAGTGAGACAGCAATCATTCCAATGTTCACTACAAGAAAGGTTTCTTGACCATGGAGTCTTAATGAGAACAGTGATGCAGTATAGGGCTGCACAATTAATCCTGAATTAATCGAAATCGCGATTATGACCTCCGCAATGAACTAATCGCAAAAGGCCGCAATTAATGTGATTAATAATTTTGTTGTCTTGTCATGTATGTTAGTAAGGTGTCGTAGTGTTTGGTCATGTATGTTAGTAAGGTGTTGTATTGTCTGGTCATGTATGTTATTAAGGTATTGTAGAGTCTGGTGATGTATGTTAGTAAGGTGTTGTATTGTCTGGTGGTGTATGTTAGTTATTGTCAGGTGATGTATGTTATTTATTGTCAAGTGATGTATGATAGTTATTGTCAGGTGATGTATGTTAGTTATTGTCAGGTGATGTATGATAGTTATTGTCAGGTGATGTATGTTAGTTATTGTCAGGTGATGTATGTTAGTTATTGTCAGGTGATGTATGTTAGTTATTGTCAGGTGATGTATGTTAGTTATTGTCAAGTGATGTATGATAGTTATTGTCAGGTGATGTATGTTAGTTATTGTCAGGTGACGTATGATAGTTATTGTCAGGTGATGTATGTTAGTTATTGTCAGGTGATGTATGTTAGTTATTGTCAGGTGATCTATGTTAGTTATTGTCAGGTGATGTATGTTAGTTATTGTCAGGTGATGTATGTTAGTTATTGTCAGGTGATGTATGTTAGTTATTGTCAGGTGATGTATGTTAGTTATTGTCAAGTGATGTATGATAGTTATTGTCAGGTGATGTATGTTAGTTATTGTCAGGTGACGTATGATAGTTATTGTCAGGTGATGTATGTTAGTTATTGTCAGGTGATGTATGTTAGTTATTGTCAGGTGATGTATGTTAGTTATTGTCAGGTGATGTATGTTAGTTATTGTCAGGTGATGTATGATAGTTATTGTCAGGTGATGTATGTTAGTTATTGTCAGGTGATGTATGATAGTTATTGTCAGGTGATGTGTGTTAGTTATTGTCAGGTGATGTATGATAGTTATTGTCAGGTGATGTATGATAGTTATTGTCGGGTGATGTATGTTAGTTATTGTCAGGTGATGTATGATAGTTATTGTCAGGTGATGTATGATAGTTATTGTCGGGTGATGTATGTTAGTTATTGTCAGGTGATGTATGATAGTTATTGTCAGGTGATGTATGTTAGTTATTGTCAGGTGATGTATGATAGTTATTGTCAGGTGATGTATGTTAGTTATTGTCAGGTGATGTATGATAGTTATTGTCAGGTGATGTATGATAGTTATTGTCAGGTGATGTATGATAGTTATTGTCAGGTGATGTATGATAGTTATTGTCAGGTGATGTGTGTTAGTTATTGTCAGGTGATGTATGATAGTTATTGTCAGGTGATGTATGATAGTTATTGTCGGGTGATGTATGTTAGTTATTGTCAGGTGATGTATGATAGTTATTGTCAGGTGATGTATGATAGTTATTGTCGGGTGATGTATGGTAGTTATTGTCAGGTGATGTATGATAGTTATTGTCAGGTGATGTACACCTGCAGCTCACCTTAGAGGAGAAGTCAGGAGGCAGCGTCTTTGATCCAGTGAGCCGTTTCACAAGGAAGGATTTCCAGTTGGTACATTTGTGCTGTACAGCTGCAGATGAGAACAGAACACCATACAATACAATATAACTTTATTATTCAGCCGAGACTGACAATAAAGACTCAAAAGAACATGGTCCCAGAGGAGATACAAATAGATTCAAGTTGGAGAACGCCGTCATACAAAGACTGCAGTCAGAAGTGGATAACAATGTACCCATTCACAAACAACGCCCACAGCTGAACGCATCGGCCACTCGCAGTCCGACCTTGAGTGGTCACCAGTTACAGTCCATAAAGAGTGCATAAGCCCGTACGTCTCGGCGTGCACAGGGTGGGATTCGAACCCGAATCTCCCGCGGGACAGATGCCGTTTTAACCGGCTACGCCGACTGAAATCTAGCTCTTCATCAGCGCCGGTGGACGGTATTTACTAGGGCTGGGTATCGAGTCAAATTTCAAGAATCGATTCGATTCTGATTCACAAGGTTCAGAATCGATTATCACGATTCGATTCGATATCGATTTGGTTAGTGTTACTAAAACCTGTTTTTTTAACTGTAACCTTAATTACATGACTGCCATGTTATGCAACACATCAATACTAGGGCTGGGTATCGATACTGATTTCCAAAATGAATGGATGAATGAATCATTGAATGAATTAATGAACTATTCATACCTTCATTTATTCATTCATTCATTAAAAAAAAGATCGATTTTGGGATTCATGAATCGATTCTGAATCATTTGATTACGAATCGATGAATCGATTTTTTTTAAACCCAGCCCTAGTATTTACCTACTTGGGGGAGTGAGTTTAACCGACAACTCGCTACCTGCTCAGGACTCACGAAGACTCTGTTTCACTTGGTTACGCGAACAATGACCAAAACGAACTGATAATGACACAGAGGGGGCCTCCGAGGGGGCTCCTGTTCTGTGGGGGTCCGTCTCACATTTGGGCGGGACCAGGGGCTTCCCTCCGGCAGCGCACCAGCCCACCGGGTGGATGTCCGGGACGCACAGGTTACACCAGAAGTCCCGGCTGGAGTCGCCGTCGAAGCCCTCGTACCGCAGCAGGGCCTTGAAGCCTGTACAAACACACACACACACACACATACATACACACACACACACGCATACATATATACACACACACGCACACACACAGACACACACATACATAAACACACATACAACAATGTGCAAATATATATGACTGGGTTGAAATTATTCGGGTCTACATCATCATGAATGAGCCATCATGAAACTACTGGTATTTTCAGCCATGATGTCAGTGACCAGGACTATTCTTGTACGTTTAAGGTGCATCGTGAGTTCGCTGGTTTAGTCGCGTATTTCTTTTCTTTCTTATCTACTGAAGTTTCGGTGGGAAGGCTAGGTGGCCTCGGCCCGTGGTCGCTGGGTTACCTGCCAGTTTCACGATGGCGGCGATCCAGTAGACCTTGATGGGCAGACCGCTGTCCGCGTTCGGCACCTCCACCCTCACCCCCTCGCTGATGTCGCCCCACGACCTTCCCATGGGCACCTGGGGCAGCAAACACAACGCAGCTAGCAGGATCACGTAAGTAAGTAAGTACTCTAGCCTTCACAGAGATGACTATCCTCTGTAGCCACCTGCCCTAGCGTTACCACGGGGCGGCTGTAGCTCAGTTGGTAGAGCGGGTCGTTCAATGATCGAAGGGTCAGTGGTTCGAATCCCAGCTCCGACTGTCCACATGTCGAAGTGTCCTTGAACAAGACACCTAACCCCAAATTGCTTCCAATGAGCAGGTTAGTACCTTGCATGGCAGCTACCGCCATTGGTGTGTGAATGTGTGTGTGAATGGGTCAATGAGAGGCCATTGTAAAGCGCTTTGAGTGCCGCTAAGGTGGAAAAGCGCTATATAAGTGCAGTCCATTTACCATTTACCACAGTCCGTGAGGTGTTGTTTTCGTGTTTTTTTTAGACCTCTCAAGGGCCTAAAGCCCGTGATATACTTGCCGTTTATCAACGTGTACGCATAACGATGCGCGTAGACTTGGTGTTAGAATGCCTTTTGGACGATCGGATCACAAGTGGACAGCGAGACACATCGCCGTTTACACCTGTGTCTATCATGTGTCTCCAAATGTGTCCAGCTGACCACTTGTGTTCTAATATAGTAACCATAGTAACTCACTCCTGCCTGCGTGTATGTCACACAGCTGTTCCATGTAAACAAATCAATAATCAGTCAGTTTGACTTCGATCTGATTTTATTTTAAAGTGTGCACGAAAGCAACTGACGATGTTTGAAGAACTAATGTACATAATAGGATTATTCCAACTGTTTCGATTGATAGGACAAGTCATTTGTGAATGGAGAGCGCAGCATAAGGTGAAAAAGAAGAAATATTCTCCTGCATTGATGGTGTGTTTTCCTGTTACGTCTTTGTCGGGGACGCATCAGGACACATTAGCGTTTAGACTACTAAAGATATGTGGTCAAATACGTCCCAGACCACCTCGGCAAGTGGTTTGAGTAACCTTGTCATAGTGCGTTTTGGTGGCCTTTTACACTTTAACGCTGTCTACTTGTGATCTGATCGTCCAAAACACATTTTTAAACCAAGTCTAAACAGGGTCTCAGAGACAGTTTCCTTTATATTAGTGAATAAACAAGGTGTGAGCTCATGCATTGTCTTATCTTGGTGAATAAGTGGCCCATTCACTAAATTCTGGGCGTACTACCAACTGAGCTTGTTAAACGTATCTGCTGTACTCCTCCTGGGTCGGGTTCTGCAATGCAGGTTTTTTTTCATTTTTCAATCTCTCAAACATTTCCTCCTGTCTGCTGCATCTTCCCTAACCGTGTCTGTGTGACCTATTACTGTTTGCATCTGCGTGCGCATGCACGCACACACACACACACACGCACGTGCACACACGAGGACACACGAGCACACACACACACACACACACAAGCAAGCAACTCTAAATGTTTATTTTAACTGCCTCTTAGACCTTTGGGCCTGTATCAATTCAGCAGAAATACAATTGTTAGAAATACATTTGTAGCCCATCTCCTTCGGCCTTCCCCTGCCAGACTTTAAAGATCTCCACCCCCGGAAGTCTGGAGACATCTCCATTGAAAATCGTTGCTAGAGCAGCGCCGAAAACCGACGCTACCAATCAGAGCCACTGAGTTACATCTCCAATAGGGCGCAGGACCTGCCTTACCGGAAATGATGTCCTCCAAACAAACTGGAGTGGAGAATCAAAGCAAAACATGTCACCACCCCGTTAGGAAGGATCACTCTAAAGACTTTGGATTGGTTCTGAAATGCAGGATTTAAAAAAAAAAAAAAAATGTTTCCACCCACTTTTAGCAATGAAACCTGGACTAATGTCTTCAGTCTCTAGATGAGCGCAGCGTTTAGAGACTGACTGGGTCTACGTTTACTCACATGTTTGAAGCAGCTGACGGGGGCCCCGCCCGTGGCCCCGGTACCTATGTAGCGGCCCCAGTCGAAGGCTTCCACAGGAACCACTGCAACCACACAGCAGCATCCAGCATTACAGACAAGCGCCAACGCCACAGCGTCTTCGCTGCATATTCAGAATACCACTGTGGTAAACATCATAGGAGGAAGTGTACACAACAGCAGGGGTGGCTTCCTAGAACCAGTTTAAGCCTAACTTCTGGATTCGTAAGCACTTTGAAATAAAATCCTCCAGCGAACATGATTCCCAATCCAGTGGTGGGCTTACTCTGTTTCTGGGAAACGGACCAAAGGTCGTTTGTAACACTTTAAATAACTTGTGCACCTTGCGTGGCGTCATTGACAGACATTGATAGATATTGTCTAGTGTTGTATTTTGTCTTTGTAATACTGACTTAGGTCTCAGCAATGGTTAAATTAAATGTATAAATAAAGGATTGAAAAACAATGTGCTCTGTAACACACCTGTTTTTGTCTTGACCTGGCTCTGCTGATTCGCTTGATACTGCGCATAGGCGGCCAGCTTCGCCATCAGAGGCTGTTTCTGTAAGACCTTCGCCTTTTTTGTGGGTGGTTTTCCCTTCAAATACACAGAGACAGAGGTGATTATTCATATGGACAGATAGCTTACACTGAAGAATGTTTTTATGTTTTCGCAGGGCCGCGCTGTTACCTGGAGTCGCGCCAGTATGCTGGCCTTCTTGGAGTTGGAGGAGTAGCTCCTGGAGCAGGACACGCTGCAGAAGCGCTTGGTTTTCGAGTAGAAGGCGTCCCTCACCCCCACCATGCCGCACATCTCGCATGTGGCTGTGTGTAGACCCCAAAGAAACATGCAGAGAGAGAGTTTAAGTGGTTTGTACTGTCACTGTAAATTGGAGCTATACACACAATGGGCCCAGTGGTTGTTGTTGTTGTTATTACTACTACTGTATATGCTCCTTTGCTGCAAAACAACTGCCCTCTGGGGACAATTAAAGCTGAAAACGTATAAAACTTGAAACGTGTGGGAGGCGTCAGCAGCACTGACCCATGCCGGCCTTTCCATCGGGGTAGGTGTACACCTGGCCGTTGGTCTTGATGATGGGCAGGCTGACGGGCAGCGAGGGCGCCGCCTCCTCGTCACTGTCCTCTGAGCTGGAGCTGCTGCTGGAGTCCTCGCTGCAGCTGTCGTAGCCGTCGAACATCCCGAACGAGTCCCGCCTCTTCCTCTCCGAACGGGACGCCCGTTCAGCCTGGGGGGGGGGGGGGGGGTAGGGAGATGCAGAAGGAGGAGCTGTCAGTGGGGGGTCATTAAAGATGAGCATCACCAAGACAGAACTGCTGTGTGTACAGGCGGTCTTATACGCTATTCTACGTAACAGAAACTCACATTTGGTCTACAGGACATGCTCCTAGTCGAGTGATTTGAAACACAGCAGGAGAGCAGAGATAGGGATGCTAGCTAGCACACCCCAGCAGCAGTCCAATACAGGTGGAGCAGACTCAAGTGAAGCTAGTTGTAATGGTCACTTGTTGTAGCAGGAATAGGAGTTTGTGTTACATGTATCCTTCAGCTTAACTGGTACAACACAATCATTGAGCTATGCAGAAAATGAGCATGGCTGCATATCTCCATATTGAATTGCATAATGGATCGAACTAAACTGGAGAGAGGATCTGGGGGCTATCGTGTAACTAACCTATGCACTAATGTTGAGGCAGTGCATGAATAAACAGACCAAGCGAAGGTGACTGTCAGGTCAACAGGTACAATAAATACTGTATGCTCATTCAGAAATAATACTGAATCACAGTGGAACATGGATCACTGAAAATAACCATAAGCCAACCACAGAGACAGGTTGCTTCATGTCACACTGTCTCAAATACCGAGCATCTGTGTGTGTGTGTGTGCGCGTGCGTGTGTGTGCATGTGGCTATTCTTTCACAGCTATCAAAACGCTGCGACGTGACATCACCTATCAGCTTAGTGTCAACATCAGTACCGTAGCGGGTACACGCCCCCCTCCTCCGTCCGGCTGCTCTGCATGACAATGAGAGCCGAGCCGACATCGCAGGAGGTTCGGCAAGACACCAACCGCACCAGAAATCACTGCAGTGCGGTGTATTCAATATGACAGGCCTGGCTTGGTGCTAAATGGGCTGCAGAATCCATCACACTGAGACAGTGAGACTGGCAGCAACCAATACTAACGTTAGGCTATGTAGACAGACGGTCAGCTCCATGTTTGCCTGGAGTTGTAGTAGCAGCAGCTAACGTTATCCAAGCTATCCGTGCTAGAATAACTACCTCTCGTCTGTCTGAATCTAGCTACATGCTGCAGACATTTGCTAATCAGACAGTAGTAACGTTAGCTAGCTAGCTAGCTGTAGCAATAACGTTATTGGCTAGCTGACTCGCTAGCTACTGAATCCTGACAACCACAACAAAAGGGGGTAGACTAACGTTGAATTATACTGCCGTAGCAGTAACGCACAACACAAGCGTAGGGCTCACCAAATCTCTTGTGTTATCCATCAGCCCTTCATGCAGAGCGTATTCTGTTTTCTCTTGATACAACAACGAGACAGAAAAGACAAGTCATTTAATGTAAACGTAAAAATGCAACAACAAAAAAGGAAACTCCAGTTGCTATCTAGCATATCAACATAATTAGCATATCTTCAACGCGCAGGCGTGGTGTACACACGCTGGCTCCCCATTGGTGGAGAGGTTCTTCTTCGTGAGTGGAGGTTGCAACCTCCAGAGTGATGGTCAGACCAGACTTGTCCTCCAGAACCGTCTGTTGTAAGCTGCTGCAGCCGAACATCTTGTATTCAGTGTTCTAACTATGGACTGAATTGGGCAACAGCGTTTTATTCTGGTTTTCTTGCATACTTTCATTTTGTTTGTTCTAAGAATATAAATAAGTTGGGGGTCTTTTCTGCTTCGGTAATTTGTCAGGTATTGAAAGGCCTCTGTCAGGTAGACTAGCACACACCACATCACAAGCCTGTAGGCTACATATTGCTAAAGACTATTGTAACAACGTGCTAATACAACTGTTATTACATATTCACAGATATAGTGAATATATTTATAAATATAGTGTTACAGATGGTAAAATGAGTTACCACCCTCGCCCGAAAGCAAATTCCTAGTAGCCTACGTTGTAAAACTGCATGGCAATAAACGGATTCATACACAGCATGTTGTTTTTGCTTTGCTCTCAATTCAAGTCTAATTTGCCACAGAAAAGCTAATAAAAACTGACTGCAAACAGTTTATAGTAGCTATGCGTAACCCATGTCAATAACTTGTCCGGGGTAGGATTGGAATCCACCTTCGACAAGCTTTCCCACTTGTGAGCTGGACACGCTGACAGTTGTGCCAATAGTCACGTCTTTCTTGGAGGGCCTTTCAGCGCTCCTTTGACGAGTGAGTTTCACCAGCTACTCTCACATTTACATATGCAGCTATACATTAATTTGCATAATTTATCGGTTTGTGTTTAATTCAGGCACACGTGTCTACTAATGATTTTCATCTTTAATATCAACTATTTCATTTTGTCATGTAGGTAAAATAAATCTAAATTGAATCAATTATGTCCTGAATCTGAAAGGACTAAAACAGTGTAGCCTACAGCATGGCCTTTATGTTTTGTATATATAGTACGAACCCTGGCCTGGGCCCTCGATCCCCCAACCCCCTTCCCTTTTGTACAATAGAGAAATACTTTGAATCCAATTCTTAAATCTAGTTATCTAGTAACTACTGTATCAGGCTGTGATCTTCAAACGTAGCCAATTTCCTTTGCTTTCGCCATCACACAAAACAATCATTTTCAATATTTAATGCTTCGAAGGATCAGGAACCCGTGTCACAGATTGCATAAAGGCTGAATTCTCTTTGATCAAAATGAGTTACTGTAGTAATGATCAAAATCAAGGAACAGATCAATGACAATGCTGAGTGAGATGCCACTTATTCAGCCAAATTCATCAAACATTTGATTTTGCTGATAGGCGGTTAAAAAGATTTCCAAAGACTCCGGATGCATGTGGGAATGTATTAGAAAATAAACCGTGCTGGCCACTATAGCCTACTGCTTGGTTGCTAAATCATGTTGGAGTGTTTATTATAGGACCTCCCCTCTCTGAAGGAAATGGTTATTATAATTTACAAGACCATAGGATGACCTCAGAATGTCATTTCCCCCATGATCAACGAAGCTGGGGCAGATTTCATGGAAGCCAATTCTCAGCAGCGCCTGCACCAATATTCTGGATGTTTTTCTTATATGGGATTAGCCAGCAAACCAACGGCGTGCAGGAGCAAAGATGGACCAGTCGGAATTTGGAGCGCAAGCAAAGAACTAATCTTTATTACAAAAAGGAGAAGGTGTTTGGTGCCTTTTACTCAAATTTTATTCTGCGCATGATGACGCGCAAAAGTACGTCCGTCTCCTCGGCTTCACACGGCTAGCTAGCAGGAAGTATGTTGAATCGGTGGAAAAAAACACCGATGAACCGAAGTCGGTTGTTGATTCGAATAAAATACCATGTCTAGTTTACGAATCTGCTAATTCTGCATTTCCAGACCGAGCATCATTCGCCACTGCTGCCACGACCGTCAAGCAAGGGGTAGGTTGGGGGGTCTTAAACGGCCTAAAACCGATGTTTTCCATCAATGGGGCCGGAGCGTATTTGTCGAGATCTTTGTGTTGGTTCAGGCTAGCCCTGGAGAGCTAACCGTGCCGCGGTTATTTTGCATGCACAGGCGAAATGTCACCTTAGTGCAATCCTTATCCGCCAAAATTGTAGATTGTTAAATTCAAACCCGTTGTGCAAACGTAGTATTTTGTGTATGGCTATTTTTGTCAAGTACACAGTTTGCTTTATTGCTTTTGTAGCTTCCGTTTTGCTGTTCTTTTGCATCGTGGGGGGTAGCTAAGCTAACTAGCTAACGGAGAGCTCGGCCGCATAGCTTCATGCTATCACAGGCCAGAGTTTTTCTCCGTGTTGAAATCTAAACTAGCCAGCTAGCCGCTGCTAACAGTGCTAAGGTGGCCATGTTAGAATTTAGTTTCTTATGAGTAATTATCATGTGCATTCATAAATATAACTGAAAAGGAGCAAATACGGCACATTTTAATTGCAGAATAAAAATATTTTGACACTTGACCTAGCTAGCTAACGTTAGCTGGCTAAAAGGCCAATGTTTGCACAGCTAAGCTAACGGTTAGCTGAAATCATGCTAACCTAGCTAGCTCATGCTATCGTGCTTGGGAGAAAAAAATGGCTCGCTACTAGAAAGCCATTTTCTGTGTGAAATGGACTCTTGTTGTGTGTAGCGAGCCTTTAGTGATGGAGCTGTACCTGTTTGCAAGTTAGCGGGTTAATACTGAAGTCTTATGTTAGTGAACTAAAACGCCTCGTTAGTTTATGGTTGTCGCTGCTTCGGCCTTGACGTTGGTTAATTTGGGGAGTCGGCCGATGGAAAAGAAGACGGAATGTCGCTGGGCTCGGCGGTAAAGATGCCCTGCTTTTGTCCTGACAAACGCTCAGCCAACTCGGTGGAAAAGACGAGCCAAGGTCAGGTAGCTCAGTGGAGTCTATGCATTTTTATTCGGTAGTTTATATCTTATAGAAAATGTGGGTTTATCTCTCGAAATATTTTTGCACATGGTTTGGGAAGTGGTTGAATTGTAGCTGGTGGAACAACTCGATCCGAGTTTCTTATTCAAAACAACGCATGTGTAAACAGAAGCAGTGAGCTTTTACATAGGCTAGTGAAGGGAATCGCATGAAAATGGGCTAGATTATATGACCCACTTAGTTAAAATGGGATGTAATTAGTATATACATGATGATCTCGGTAAAGATTGTGTTCTCTTAGCATTTTTTTCTCCCTTTTTAGCACTGAAACGGTTTGTTTACATAACCGGGTTCGACGGGCTGCAAGCTCGCGGCCAAGGAAAGAAAAAAGTATAAGCTTTTGATTGGCGACTGCTATTGAGAGAAGTTAAATTATTCGGTAATAATGCAAACGCTATGAAATATATTAATGATTTCTGTGTCCTCTCAATCTGCTTTTGCGGACTGGTGTGATTATCCCGTGTAGGCTACAGCACACAGTATGTCGACAAATAATTCTGTTCATAATTTACTTAGAAAATTAATTATATTGTGGTACTTGATGACTTGTGTGTCTTATTTAGCCTAACATATTCGTCTTTTATTATTACCGCCTTAAAGGAGTAGTTTGGCATTTAGCATCATAAGCCATGGTATATGGTTATTTACGATCATATACACTATAAACATTTGGACAAACTTTGCACTTTTGAGATAGCCTGTTAGTGCTCATTGCTCATGTCACAGCTAAGTAATACACAATGTATATACCCTTAGAGATCCATTATATGGTCAGCTGACGGTTCTCTTAGCATATATATGCCCATAGAGATCCATTGTGATCCATCCATTCCTTACAGGTATATTAACTGTTGAATATATAATACCACTGCTACTCCTTTTAAAGTAGTTCTTTTGTTATTTAGGCCAAGTGGAAACCTTAGCTTATGTAGCACAGAGAAGCACTTTGATCCAAATTAATTCCCCCCGCTTTTCCCGAAGAGGATCATAGTGAATTTCCCCTCTAAGTTATGAGTCGTTTTTTACAATTTTATTCCAGCTAACACCTTCCAGCTAACACCCTTACCCCCCTCCTCACAACCCCACCCCCTTCCCCAGATTGTCTGTATCAGAAAATCTCTCCCACTCCCTTCAAACCTGAGTCCTTCTCTCTTCAGCACTGAATAAATTTGCTCCAGTGTAAACAACATCTGACAGACTACCGTAGCGGAAATGCTTTTTTCGTGACACTAGACCCATCTGGCTACTTTCCTACCCAGACCTTGATTGACTTGATGAGCCTAGCACATCCAGATGGCCTGGCGTCAGAGCCCGAGGTCGGGGTACCTTCCCTCAGGGCATGGGGCTCTGGTTTTCACATACTAGCTGCTAGACAAACCCATGCAGGGTAGAGAGTGTCTTTTCTGTTGAGGTGTCAACATGTGACCAGAGGAACAAATACTGGTGTGTCAATACACCATGTAGGAGGAGCAGGCTTCAAAGCTGTTCTTTTATTTACTTGAAACCCCAGTTGAGTGTTGGTGATTGTAGCTTAGGTGTAGGCTTGGTGGTATTTTAATTGTTGATGTATGCTTCAGTAGTCAAGGCCTATTCATATTTTGTAAATTTTGTTGATATTGAAGAATATTGCAATTTATGGTTTAAAGTATGCAAGTCAGATAATAAATAAGCTGCTATAATTGATTTTTTCTCAGCATTATGTCAAAACTAATTAAAACCACCTGATATCAGATTGGTTCATTGAGCCATAGCGCCTTACCTCAGATTGTTTCATTTAGAGATACACAATCCACTTTTTTTCAGTTCCGATCCGATAGGCCTACCTGCATTTGCATATCTGCCTATACCGGTCTGATGGCAATACCAGCATTTTTTTCTTGAATAATTATCTATCATTTACTTAATTAATTATCATTAATATATACTGTATTGCATTAACTATTTTATTAGTATATCTTGTATCTTATTTTTGAGGAGCCAAAACATATAATAATTTTACTCAATTTCATTCATTATTTGGCTACTTGTATATTGGATGTAGGCCTAACAATGAAAGAATCCTTGAATCCTGCCATATATTCATTTTTGCGTATCAGTGCCCAAGTTCATCAAATAAATACAACTAATTAGTAAAATATAAGCTTGCGATGAGACCCCCTGTCTGCTCTGGTCTCCTGTCACTCACTGCACGTGCAACACTGGGTCTCAGCCTCAGTAGAGAGCAAAGGTGTCATATTTCACTATGACATGACAAGAGTGAGAGGGAGAAATGGCTGTAGTTTACATAATGCCTCATTAATGTTATCAGGTTCCCTAAAAGCATTGAGTTAAACTCCGAAATATTTTTGCTTTTGGTTATCCTCTGTCACGTCTAGTGTAACCAACCATGAGACTTAAACGTTCACTTGCATTTCTTTGCAAACAATTTGAAACTTTTTCAGATTTCCGTACCAAACAGTTGCAAACATAAGCAAATGGTCTGAAAAGAAGGCTAGTTTGGTGGACTGAAGATGATTGAATTAATGAATACTGGAGCCCTTTCACTTCATCAGGATCGGTACATGGATTGGCGACGTCAGGCCGATACCTGATCCGTGAACCACGTCTGGATCGGAGGCCAATCCCGATACTAGATCGGATTGGTCCCATCTCTAGTTTCATCGAGCCATAGCCTCCTACTTCAATGACTCACCCCATACCAGTCTCCACGTCTTGTTATTCCAGCATTTCTGCATGTCGGTAAATTACGGCCATTAACTTTGCTCCGCCCTCGTGCCTTAAACGTACATATTATACGTTTTAGGCCTTTCATTTGTAAACAAGTCTCTTACTGCCATCTAGTGGTGGGAAGTCACTTTTATTGCCACTTTAGCATGGCTGTCAGTGAATTGAGCAAATCTTTGGAAATTCAAACAGGAATTGGTTGAATATATTCTTTGATAAGTTGCGTTTATCAATACTTATTTCAAATCATGCGTGATTCCATTTAGAACATTCAGCTTATTTACGTGTGTAGTAACACTAATGTGTAGTATTACAACAAAGGTGTAAGTGTTTTTGACTTATCCCTAGTGGCCCCCCTGCCATGCTGCCAAGGGGACTGGTAGATGGAAAAAATCAACCCGCCAAGCTTCTTTTTTTTTTGACGGACAAAATGTATAAATATAGCTTTTTTTGTGTCACATACATTCAGTACATTTCATTGATATGATAATGTAGGCCACTTGTATTGAATAAAAACTTAAAGAAATGGCCAGAGCAGATTTGGAGCAAGATTATTTTTGTGCTCTTGAATGCTCTCCAGCATCATAGTATTACCGGCCTTTTTGTGGCTTTTTTATGGACCCTCCCACAGGGCCAGCGTACGATAGTGGCCATCTGTTACTGACTGACTGACTGTTTGACTCACACCATTGTTAAAACACACATTTGCGAAAAGAAACTCACTAGTTACGCAAACACTGCTCCCATTAATTCTGTCAATTTGGTTTCAATAACGTTAGCTATTAGCTAGTAGTCACAGTTGATTAGCTTGCTGACAGAAAAACATTTTCTCAGTAACCAAGCAACTGATCAGGAAACAGATTTCCTGTGCAAAGAAGTGAAAACGCACTCCTCAGTGAGGTGCTGGTAATGCAGGATATAATATAATAAAAAGAGAAACTGTGCACACTGTCTCTAGATGCAAAAAGTGGTTTAATATGACATCATTTCGACCATAGCCTTTGTCTAAAACAGGAAACAGATTTCACCATTGAAATCAGTAATTGTACGTGTTAGCTAGAATCTTGCAGTCACTCAGCAGTGTATAGAGAAACCCACCGTAAATTCAGTTGATAATTATCTGCGCAATGTATAACATTAACCTACCATACGCAGCTACCTAAAATCACATCGATATGCTAGCTTTAGCTAATAATTTGGTTACAAAAGTTGACCCGCCAGTGTGGCAGGTAGCCTTCTGAGATTTACTTGCCAAATTAAAAATCTGCCCGCAGATTAGTGTTAATTTTGTACCTTTCTTTTCAACATTGTGCCAATTATCAACCAAAATGTTTTAATAACTAGTAAAAATGAATGAACAAGTTGCATTTCAAATGACCCTTGGTGATTTTCTTCTGAATTTATTCGGCTAAAATTCCCATGTTTCTTGTGTCTCAACAGTATCCATCCAGTGGCTGGTCTCTGTCCAGGTCCACACTTGCCCACCCCTGCCAGGGTGGCCTTGAGCTGCTGAACAGTACTGCTTTTACAGATGTGGGAAGATAAGGGCTTCCATACAGGTAGCCTATTAGTATTATGGCATTTTGAAATTTCTTTTGCTTGATAATTGCTATTTAAATCCAGTCCCCCTTAATGTTTATTTGTATTTTCACAGTTTCTTCCAGTGGCTTGTCTGTGTCCAAACCCTCACTTGCCCGTGCCTGACTGAGTGGCCTTGCCTTGAATGGTTGAAGGGGAAGACAGTGTCTACAGCTCTGGGGAGGAAATGGCTGCCGTCACCGAGAGCTGAGAGCTAAGCCTCACCCTTACTCTGCTTAACCTTAGCATTGTTGGTTATCTCGAGGACCTGATTTCTCCTAATATATTTGAAGCACCTTACTATGGCAATGCATGACATGAGCCGTGCCAAGGGTTTCCCCTGCAAAGAGTGTGACATGGTTTGCCCCAGTACCCCCAGTCTCCTAGAGCACATGAAGGCCCACTACCAACAAGAAGAGAATGGAAGATTTGAGTGTGAGCAGTGTGGACGAATCTACAAACACGCTGGCAGCTTGGCAAATCATAAGAAATCTCATGAAGTAGGCTCTTTCCAGTGTCCAGTGTGCACCAGGACTCTGCCTAATGCTGTAGCCCTGAAGAACCACCTGCGTATACACACGTTGTCCCCAAGCAGTGCCCAGGCGGAGGAGGAGAACGAGGAGGTGGTTGAAGATGGTGGGCATGATGAGAGAGACTATGGTCTTGCCCAGGACCTGTCTGATGGCTTTGGCCGCAGTCATCTGAACAACAGTGGAATGGGCCACGGCGTGATGCAAAGTCACGACCCCGATGATCACAACAAACAGAAGTCTCCAGGATCTGATGACGCCTGGGATCGTCCCTTCAAATGCGACCAGTGCGATAGAACATATCGTCACCACGGCAGTCTGGTTAACCACAAGAAGTGTCACCAGCAGGGGACTTTCAAGTGCTCCGTCTGTTTCAAACAATTCAACAACCTGGCCGCCCTGAACGGCCACGAGCGCACCCACTCTAAATTCAAGACTCCAGGGGCGTCGATGGTCAACACCTTGCATGATTCTAACCAACGCCCGCCGGCTCCTCAAAACGACGATGCGTCTTCCTGCTTCTGCCACCTGTGCCAGGTTGCCTTGCCCAACAAGAGTGATTTCCAGGAGCATATCCTTCTGCACAACGCGGCCTCCTCTTCTCTGGGGCTTTCCCGTAGTTTCCCTGGGATAATGCCACACAACCTTAGTGCTGTCCGCTCCCCGGCATACACACCGGCTCTGGGTGACCCTCTGCCACTTCCTCCTCTGCCGGACAAACGTGGCCCTTACGATCCGATGCTCGGACCCCCTGTCAACAACCCAATCTATACTTGTGCTTACTGCGGGGCCGGCCATCCCGATCTGGACAGCCTCAAAGTCCATTACCTGACCCATGACCCCCACCCAGGCTCCCACAGCCAGGAGGGCTCGTCCATCCTGAACACCGATGGGCTCTCCGGCTCTCAGCCCTCTGTGTCCTCGCCCACCGGTAGCGGGAGGGTGCCGCAGGATTCGCCGGATGACGGGGAACGTCGATTCAAGTGTCACGAATGCGGGAAGAGCTACCGCCACGCCGGAAGCCTGGTCAACCACAAGAGGTCCCACCAGACGGGACACTACCAGTGCACCATCTGTTGCAAGCAGTACCCGCACCTGGCAGCTCTGCACAGCCACCTGCGCAGTCACAAGGGCCGGCCGTCCAACCAGCCCATTGGCAACGACAGCAGCGACTGGCTGTCCTCCGAACCCCTGACCCTTGATTCCCAGCAAAGCTACGCGCAGGAGGGAAGCGGCGCCACCACCCCCATCTCCCTCCCCGGCAACCTCGGCGACGCCGCCCACTTCGTTCCCGATGGCGGCCACAGCAGCGGTCTGGATTCGCTGGAGTTTCACGACCGTTTCGACGGCTCGCTGGCTCAGAGCAACTCCGGCCATCGACAGGCGGACAGACACATGTGCGCGGACTGCGGAGAGATGTACGGAGACATCTCCGGAATCAAGTCTCATATGTGCCCCCAGCGGCGCCAGCAGCAGGGAGGGATGTCCAACGGTTTCATGGGGAACATGAACTACCACAGCCCCGGAGGAACCTCTCTCCCTTCAGGTGGAGGAGGGAACCTGAAAGAGGGCAGTGGACAGCGCCGTGGCCAAGATCAGATGCAGTACGGAGCGTCTCAGTCCCACAGCAACTCCCAGGGAGTTGGGAAGAGGATCAATGATAAGGATGAGGACGACGATGGGGAGGTTTACCAGTGCTCGATGTGCGGAAATCATTACGCCAGCCTTAGAGCATTGCGGAGCCACCTACGCAGCCATGCGAACAACCCCACAGGTGCAGGGCCCTCAAACCTCTCGCCCGAGCAGGACTGGAGGATGATCTGCAGCACCTGTGGCCAGAGCTTCGCCAGGAAACAGGACCTGCTGAACCACCAACTGGTTCATGGGCCACAAAGGCCTGATGGGCAAGCGCAAGGCATGGGGGGCAATCCTACCAACTCCAACGGCAAAATGGATGGCCGCAATCACATTTGTGTCGACTGTGGAATGTTCTTTGCCGACCGCCACCACCTGATCACCCACCTGTGTCCCGGTAAGAACAGAGGAGGAGCGCTGAGCAAGGAAGGCTTGAACGGAGCTAAAGGGATGACGGGCGGAGCCGGGGTCGGGCCCGGCGGCGTCGGACCCGGAGGAAGCCGTGACCCAGTAGACCGCCAGTCGATGCCCGTCTCCGGAGAGCGGCCGCATAGATGTGACCAGTGTGGAAGAGGCTATAGGCACCCGTGCTCCCTGCTCAACCACAAGAAATCCCACAAGACTGGAGTCTTCCGGTGCCTGGTCTGCCAGAAACGTTACTACAACCTGCTGGCCCTGAAGAACCACCAGAGAACTCACTTTGATTTGAAAAGGTAATATTCCTCTCCTCAATATCGCTCCCTTTTTTTTGTGGAAAAAATGTGGAAACTGATTATATCTTGGAAGCTGATGTATCTACTTGTTGAGAATGATTGCGTTTATTTTAGGCTACATCACAATAGCATGCCAGTTTTTGCTTGTAATTTGGAAAGAGCTTCATGGCACTCTTGAATGCACGTCAAATTTAGTTTACTAGATGCTGACTGCATTTTAGAACATGTCAAAAGTGTGTGATTTCTAACGTGCCGTGTCCAGTAGCCAGTGGTGTCACGCAAAAAACATTGCCTCCAATTCAAAACCAATGTAGAGCGGTTGCCGGAAGGCGAAGTGAAAGATCTTCCGGTGGTGGGTGAATCCGCTCTGGAGACGCCAATTCGCGGGTCAGGGTTTGCAAAAAAATGGACTGCAATCCCATTTCATGCAGATTCCAGGTGAATTTTGCGTGGCAGTGTCCAATCGGGAGAAGGTAGACATGTCAAATTAGTACACCACCATTTCCATTTCCCGCCCCCCGCAGTAGCGAAAACCAAGGAAAAATTAATTGTTCTGGTTTCAACCTGTCCAGACATGAGTCATCCCTGCCAGGATATAGAGACACAAACATAAGAAATGCAACATGGAGATTTATTTCAGCCGGGCTCAGTCTTATCGGTGGGTGTATAAGTATGCTTTGCATGTAAGCTAACTAGCTACAGGACTGTAAGTAAGTAAACCTTTATTTATAATGAAAGGGGCTAACGTTACTAGCCATAGCTCCATATTACTAACATTAGCTGTCTAGCATTGCTAGTTAGTCCAGCATGTAGATGGGCTATAAATGGCCATCTAAAGGGGCTAGCTAGCTGTCTGACATATCCTTTCACCCCTGTAGATGGCCAACAATATCTACATGCTGGGCTAGCTAGCTAGATATGCCCCTTTCGGTCCTGTAGACGGCCCACAACGTATGTCTGGACAGAGGAAAAATTACGCAAATTGTGTTACAGCAGCCCCATGTCTGTAAGTAGGCTACTGTCAACGACTAACTAACTGTTGAAAAAAATGGGATCGCAGTCCATTTTATGCTAATTCGCGACCCGCGAATCCGTGTCGCCAGAACAGATTTGCCCGCCACCGAAAGATCTTTCAATTCGCTGTCCGGCAACCGCTCTCCATTGGTTTTGAATTGGAGGCGATATTTTTTGCGTGACACTAGGGCTGCACGATTATGACAGAAGATGATAATTGCGATTATTTGATTCCAAATGTAATTGCGATTAATAATTGCGATAAATATTTAATATATAATAGTAATATATAATAACCAAAATGCTCCCAAATCACGGATGTTGATCCCTTTCTTGTTACTAACTCACCGACCTCGTTTTCGCTCATTTTTTCTCTACTTGCGGCTGCAGGTACTCTTGTGACACTTGTGACCTACTGCTATCTGTCTTCTCAGTGAAATTGCTACGCACAGTGCACTCAGCGGGAAAGCATGTGATTGGTCAGACAGCATAAGCGCCTGTGTATCGTTCGTGTAGTCCTAGTACACTCAATTCAAAGCAAAATGATTAATCACATTAATTGCGGCCTTTTGCGATTAGTTAATTCCGGAGGTCATGATCGCGATTTCGATTAATTCACGATTAATTGTGCAGCCCTACGTGACACTGCTGGCTAGTGGACACGGCCCGTTACAACTTTTCTAATTACCTTTACCTTCTCTGCCACAGGCACAAGTGTGAGGAGTGCGGTAAGGCCTTCAAGATCCAGAAGCAGCTGATCAACCACCTTCGTCTCCATGAGGAGCACAGAGCCAAGACGCAAGTGCGTGACCAGAGGCTCCAGGGCACTGCCCCCAACGGATCACGCTTCCAGCAGGCAGGCCCCTCTCAGCTCCAGTCCATGAGAGGAGAGTCCTCCAAAAGCCATAACCCCGGCCATAACCCTGGCCATAACCCCGGCCATAACCCTGGCATGGGAGTCAAGTATGGCCAACAAGGATTCAAGAAACCCTACTCTTCGGCCGGAACCTCCAGGCCTCAGAACATCGACCCATCAGAGGGGGGGAGGCGCCCCTTTGCCTGTGACGAGTGTGGACGGACCTATCGTCACGCCGGCAGTCTGGCCAATCACAAGAACCTCCACAAGATCGGAGAGTATCACTGCAACGTCTGCAACTCCACCTATCCCAACCGCCTGGCCATGAAGAACCACCTTCGTCTTCACTTCGCCCTCAAGAAGCACAGCTGCCAGGAGTGCGGCAAAGGGTTCCGCACCCAGAAGCAGCTCAGCACCCACACCACCGCGCAGCTCTGCAAGGCCGGCGAAGGGCCCAGCACTCAGATGGACTACGAATGCGATGGCTGCTGCGAAGGCTTCGCCACCGGGGAAGAGCTGGCCGCCCACGACTGCCCCGCACAACAGCTCCCCTCGTCCTCCGCCTCCCTGAACAGCTCCACCCTCAGCATGGAGGGCGTGGACCTGGGCCCGGACGAGCGTCCCTACAGCTGCGACCTGTGCGGCTGCTCCTACAAGCACGCCAGCAGCCTGCTCAACCACAAGCACACCCACAAGACGGGCGACTTCAGGTGCAACTTCTGCGACAAGCCGTACTCCAACTACATGGCGCTGCGCAACCACATGCGCATCCACACGCAGAAGAAGAGGCACATCTGCCACACCTGTGGGAAAGCCTTCCGGCTGGCCAGGTTCCTCCGCAACCACCAGAAGGTCCACGAGGAGGGCCACACCCGTTTCGGCTGCCCCAGCTGTGGGAAGAGCTTCCAGGGGAGGTCTGGCCTGGCAAGGCACCGCTGCGGGGACAACCAGGTAGGCAAGGAGGGGAGGAGGAAGGCCGCTGCGATCACAGGAGAAGAGTGCCGGTACACGTGAGTTCTCGTCTGTTGTTCGTGATTCTTGAAGTTGAAAATAGTGAAGATCATAGGTTTCTACATGTCTATTACAGGTATATGATCTCCAATCCGGCTTCCTTGGGACCATACGCGTGCCGGAATTCGGATTTTTCTGAAGTTTGGACAAATTGATTAGTGGAGAGACCAGATAAGTCAACCCCGTTTGCTTTCAGTTGGCTATATGCATTAGTTTCCTAGGTTACCTTCAATCAGAAATTGAATTAGATGTTTTGTTTTCTGTTTTTACCAAAGATTGCTGTTAAATTGATTATATAGATGATGTAGTACTAAGTTAACGTTATGATTTGTGTTCCCTGTACTTGTTTTGAATTGTAGTGCTCCTTTGTTTGTTATTCATGGTGTTATACGTAGATACATTTTTAAACTGGCTAATGATGATTTTTAACATTTGATCAGAAGGCCCATGGGTTTTTGTCAAGTGAAGTTACACAGGATGGTTATGAATGGTAGATAATGAGAGATGTACTATTGTTGCTCCTTTGAGGCAACGGCTTGTCTTCTTATTGCTGGTACTCTCAAATGATTAGGTAGAATTTGAATATTTCCTAGTAGGTATTTGGCGCTAGCTGCACTGCACATTCTTAGTGTTATGATCCCTATGATGTAACGTTTTTACAATTTATGTTCTGTTGCATGACAGGAAATGTTTACAAAAAAACCTGACTGCATGTTCTGTTTTGCTTAGAAACCAGATTTCGGTAGCTTTTGAACAGTGTAATTTGAGATTGATGATGTCCATTTGTGCAGTGCAGGGAGCCACAAATGCCTCCTAGGCCTTATTATGAGTCACAGACTGAGTGCATAGCATCTCCCCTACCCCCCCACTGATGTTCCCCTCTACATGAATTGTCTCAATGGTGCTTCTCTTAGTTATAGATGGTAAACCACTTATAGTCTTCTCACAAGTTTAAAGCCGGATTCAAGATCATATACCTGTACATATGCTAGATTATTTTATAGAGAATCGAGAATGACTAGTTACATGTTTAACTCATGGACAAGTGGTAACCAGCTAATGAGATGAACCTGGTTAGTTTAGTGAAAACAAAAGACTGTTAGCCGTTGCTAATTTCTGTTCTCTTGTCTCTTTTGTCGATACAGATGTGATCAGTGTGGTCGCTCCTACCGTCACGCCAGCTCCCTCCTCAACCACAAGAACACCCACACCGTCGGCATCTATCACTGCGCTGTGTGCCTCAAGACCTACTCCAACCTCCTGGCCCTCAAAAACCACCGCCGCATCCACTCCGAGACACGCCGCCACCGCTGTCCCGACTGCGGCAAGGCCTTCCGCGTCTCCTCCCAGCTCCAGAACCACCGCCGGGTCCACCTGAAGCAGCGGGAGCTGACCTGCGGGCCCTGCCAGCGCAGCTTCCCCACGCAGGCCAGCTTCCGGCTCCACCTGGAGATCAGCCACGGCCAGGCCCCGGTCCCCAGGACCTCCCACCACGGCCAGCCCCGGGCCGGGGGCTCCTCCGGGGGGGCCGGGGGCTCGGACCTCAGCTGGGGTTCTGGTCTGGACCTTACCCTGATGCAGGCCCAGGGACTGGACCCGAACGGCCTGCCCAAGCTCAGCTCCCCGTCGTCCCAGGGCCGCAGCCGTGGGACGACGGGGAACAAGTCTCACGTGTGCGACCAGTGCGGCCGCGCCTACCGCCACGCCAGCTCACTCCTCAACCACAAGAACAGTCACAAGACGGGCGCCTACTTCTGCAACTCCTGCCAGAAGGAGTTCCACAACCTGATGGCCCTCAAGAACCACAGGCGCATCCACACCGAGCCCAAGCGGTACCAGTGCCCCGACTGCGGCAAGTCCTTCCGCGTGTCCACCCAGCTCATCTGCCACCGACGCATCCACACCAAGGAGAAGCCCTTTTCCTGCCAGCAGTGCGACAAGCGCTTCTCCAGCAGGTCCAACCTTCGCCACCACCAGAAGGTGCACTGGAGCAGTTCCTCGGCGCCCCCTACCATGGCGATGGGCGCAGCCAACTTCCTGGGTATGCCCGCAGGCCCGTTTCTATAAGTTTGGGTGGGGGGCGGGGCACAGGGGGAGGGGCTAGTGGGAGAACCAAATGAAAATGCCAAGGTTTTCCGGAGGTGCCAAAACACTCTTCCCACCCTCCTCCTCTCTTCATTCTCCTCCATTTCCCTGTGATCTCATAGCGTCAGGTCTCCGTCTAATTCTCCAGAGCAGGTTTAGTGGCCGAGACGCACACACAGGTCCTGCATGCAGCCCCAGACTCACACAGGAGGGAGGGAGGACGCTAAATGGACGACATATCTCCTCACTGTTTAGGACTGGCTGACATCTCAGGCCCCGCCCCCCACATCCACCCACACCACAACCAGTATGGCCGCCCCGGCCTACAATCACTCGATGGCCTTTGCTAGAGGATACCAGGCGCTCCAATACACGGACTATGGCTCGCTCGCACTGTAAGACTTTAGACCCCCCCCATTAGATTCTGTAGATACACCTTTCTTACAAGTACTACTGCTGTCCTAGCGCCATATTGAATACACCATAGATGACTGTAGACTCCTAAGTGTTTTGTTAGTTTTTAGACCTGGTTCATTGAGGCCCACAGCACACGGAAGGGTGATTGTGATGTCATTTTAGTAACAAGTTAGCCTATCTTGCGTCAATCAAGGAGCTTATTTGACCAATGTTGAGGTTTATGTCTCTGCTTTTTCCTAAATATTACGCATCACCACACCCCATCCCATATGTGATGATGATTCTTGGATGAAGCCTTTGCTTGCGGCCTTTGTCACATACTAAAGATTCTGACAAGTAACGAGTTGATTTCATAATAGTCTGTAGAAGCGAGCAATACGTCAGAGAAAAATAATTTCTGAAATGTTATTTTGACGTTGTACAGAGTGAGTTTTAAACAGTGAATGTGGTGGTCAGAGAGATCACATTTCTGTCATCTAGAACTTTCCTGAGGGGGAAGTGCTCTCTTGCGAGGTTCTAATTATTTTTTAACTTGTGTGTTTCTTGCAGCACGAAGATGAGCTTCAAACCTTGTTATTCTACAGATGACAGCCTTCTAATGGGCTGCTTCTTTTCACATCACATTTGTGTATTACTCCTCTCATATTTCAAACTGTTTCTGGACACCTGTATTTTCAACATTACACCTAACTAGCTAACGTGTATAGAGGATAGGATGTGGTTACAAAAAAATGAAAATTCAAAAACATTTAAAAAATAAAATGTATATTGTTAGGCCCATGCCGGCATTTGGTTTTAACATGTATCGTAATCGTACTTCTGACGGTATCATTTACAGTACAACTTTTATAATAAAAAAAGTAGTATGCATTTATTTATATTAACACCTGTATTGGAAAACGCTAGTCTTAGGATGTCTGAGTTTAGGAGCTGTGTTGTAACCACCCCTTTCCCGACACTCTCGACTGTTCCTCTTGTATGTATCATTGACATGGAGTCAACAAAGATGGACTCCCAAAGAACACTTGTTACAGTGACTGTAGTCCTCCATTTTAAGTCTCAATTTGTTATGCTTTTAAAAGATGTTTCTGTCCCTTGTACAATGAAACAGGGAACTGTTCTAATGTGTGTTTTGATTGCAGTATGAAGATTAAGGAACTATTACTGAAATGTTTTTGCCTTTTACAAGTGATATTGTGACCGTCTCCCCCCCATCCTCAAGTCAGACTGGACTCTTCTATTTCACAAAAACTTGTGCTCAAAGGGATAGTTTTGTGAAATGTTAGTGCATACGGTCCTCATGATTTTAAGTTTTTTGTTTGTTACACTTTTATTGTAACCCTTGTATTTATTAGTATTGTTTTTTTCTTATTTAATTGCGTTTGACTATTGGAAGCTCTGTGTGAACACCAGTTCTTGGGAGCACTGGTGCTAGTAAGTGAAATCTTAAGTGACAGTGAAGTGATTTAGGAGTCGTGATTTAACTAGACCACAGGACAACTGTAAATTATATTTCTGCCCTTTTTCACCAAAATTGGTTATTAGTGGACACTTCCAACCTGCATTTTGGATAGCTTTAGAAAGGTTTGGTTTGAACAAGTATAACCCTTCATTTTAAGTTCTAACTTTGTTTTCATGCATATATATGTAATGCTTACTATACACTTTTATAAACTATGTTTTGATAATTCATTTCTTAACAAAACCTGTCCATTATAACCCCCAATGCTGAGTACTGAAAATAAATAGCTGGGAAAAAATGAGTGAAGAACAGTGTTGTGAATCGATTCTGCTTAAAGCTCCACACACACACTTTTATTTTTGTGAACATATTTGTTTTCTGTAAACATTAAATCTGTCTGTGTCACATACTAAAATGGGCAAAGTAATTGATAAATGAGAAGTGAAGAAATGTCTGAGCTTGGGCCAACTAAATGACCTGATGGTGGCGCTATGGGGGCCTGTGGGATTGTAGAAGGGCTGTGGGATTAGTAATCCAAGTTCCGATTTGGGATTAAGAGCACAACCATCTTGATGGTGTCCAGATGCCCATCTAGACCTGAATGGTGTGATTGTCATCGCAGACACCTTTTAGAAGTCTTATTATTATAGTAGTTTCCTTAATTGGATACCATCTTATAAATTCTTAAATATCTGAATGCCCAAAAATGTAAAAATGCACATTTTGTTATTGATTTTAAAGCCTTTCTCCATATCAAGAGTTCAAGTGCTGATTTGAAAACAAAAGAAATTGAGATGTGGTTTTACTCAGTGTCGATGGCCCAAGTGTTGATTTGAAATCCTATAAAAAGCGTTTTGATGAACCCTTGATCTAAATTCTACACATCTTATTTCTGTACATAGGCCTATATGCTCTGCATCATGTCATTTTGTGTTGTATTCATGTGCATTTCACCTTTCATATCTGCATGTAAGCAATAAAATTTGTGCTTGAGAAAGATCCAGGAGTGTTGATGTAATGAGCTGTACCCACTGAAGTCCTGAAGCGTTAGTGATGTGAAGTCATGCTACTGTGACTGCCGCATGGTTGCCTGGTGGCGCCACTGATAGAAGCAGCGTGTCCGCCATGGGCCACTTCCTGTGGGCAGTGTTAGAACAGGAAGTGGCCATGTCATATAAATCACTTGACCTCCATTCATGTGGATTAATTGATATAGGAAAGGCAAAATACTGAAAACTCCAGATAGACGATCAAAAGTCAAGGTAATATAGGAGTCTGGGAAATATGATTGGTCTGTGATTATTCTGCCTCAGAAGTCGTCATTCCTTTCGTAACGTCTGACGTTGGTCTGTTACAAGGGGCCAATTTTGCTTATATTTTTTCTTCATCTTAAAATAAACGACCTTGAAGAGCTTACCTGTTGATCAATCAACATTATTAAACCAGTAACTCCACAAGATAAATGCTGTTACTCTATAACACATAACTGAAGTCCCGGCCTTATTTGGATCCTTCCAGATTGCAACTGTGAATCTACCCTTGGAGAAATCACTGATCTGATGTGACTGGACTGGTGACGGATATGGACCAAACCAATCATGTTAGATCATAAGAAGAGGGGCGGGGCTTCTGGCTGTGGTCTGGGGTGTGAAGACTGGTCAGTGATGGTTTTAAGGATGGTTCCCCTGTTCTCCGTTTTTCAGATCTGTCCGCCGTCCGGACGGGGAACAAGCCTCACGTGTGCGACCGGTGTGGCCGCGCCTACCGCCACGCCAGCTCCCTCCTCAACCACAAGAACAGCCACAAGACGGGCGCCTACTTCTGCAACTCCTGCCAGAAGGAGTTCCACAACCTGATGGCCCTCAAGAACCACAGGCGCATCCACACCGAACCCAAGCGGTACCAGTGCCCCGACTGCGGCAAGTCCTTCCGCGTGTCCACCCAGCTCATCTGCCACCGACGCATCCACACCAAGGAGAAGCCCTTCTCCTGCTTGCAGTGCGACAAGCGCTTCTCCAGCAGGTCCAACCTGCGCCACCACCAGAAGGTGCACTGGAGCAGCCCGTTGGCCAGGGCGTCGTCCAGCTTCCTGACCATCCCCTCCAGGCCCTTCCTGTGAAGAAGACAGGGGGCAAAAAGGTGGTGTGAGAGACGCCACAGCCCCCCATCCCCCCCACTCACACACACACACAGACACACACTTCCCTCTGGTTGTAGGAAAAGTATGACAGCATTGTGACGGATTTGCGCTGTGGACGGCGGAGTGGTTGGAGAGATCACATTTCTGTAATATAGAATTATCCTGAGGCGGTGTCACTCTTTTGTGAGGTTCTAATTGTTTTTTTAACTTGTGTGTTTCTTGCAGCACAAAGATCAGCTTCAAACCTTGTCGTTCTAACGACCATGGCAGCGTTGTTGTTCGTAAAGGGAGGGTTCACTAAATGTACTAACGTTTGAATCTGTCCACCCAGACCGTTTTTATGTGCAGTTTGGGATATTAGCCGATATTTAACTGGCCTTGCTTACATTTTAGTGATTGTGATGGAATTGCAGAGAGACAGTGGCTTTGTATTCTTAAAAGCACGGATATTATATGTAGCCTACTTTGGGTCACTCCAAAGCAACCAGCATACCAGCAACTTTGTGTCTTGGAGATTGATTTGTTAATTGGTGAACTGTCCCTCGAAGAAGTTGCTTCTCTGTGTGTGTTATTTTCAACACTGTGCCTAACTAGCTAAGTGTATAGTGTATGATGTAATGGAAAAACAAAAACAAAGAAAAAAATACATAATATCTGACTTGGAGTGTTTTAAGAATGAAAGAAAAAACACAAGATGTGTAAAATGTGTAAAAGATGAGTTTATTACTTAGACTCGTAATGAGAGTCAGCAAGTTCTATTATGTCTATGACTATGAGTTTAGGAGCTGTCTCTTTCCTGATCTTTTTATTTTATTGTGCCAACTTCCTGGAGCCCTGTAGCTCCTCCCTCCTAGCCCACCTGTTAATTCGTACAGAACTAGACCTCACAGATATGGGTGTATGGGTGTTATGAAGCGAGATGTAGCAAAGTACAGTTGTTTGGTACCATCCAAATGCCTATGGTGGAAGAGGCTGGTGGTAAATTGTCGTTCGATGTCACTAAATGTATCGCTGACACGGAGTCATCAATACTAGGATGGAACACTCCCAAAGATCACTCGTGATTGGTTGTTGCATTGTACGATTTGCAGTGACTTCCTGCACTAGGCAAATGGTTGTGGATACGTGTTGTGGGTTGGATTGATTTTAGGACGGGGCCGACACAGAGGTTGAGGTGGAGCTTCAGAGCGTTGTTGACTGTGTACCTCTGCATGGAGGTCCCTTAGGCCTCATCCACACTGGTGGACCACTGGGGTAGAAGAGGATGGAAGTCCGCTACAAGACAAACCTCCTGGAGACATGGACTCCCACCTGGGTCTGGCTGGTGTCAGAAGAACCGGTCAGTCCACTGTTGCGTCTGTGGACTCAAGCTCACGCTAGCCAACGACAAGGGTCGACCCACTGGACCAGGGTTCTCCCAAGTATCTGGAGAGACGATAACAGCAGAACCAGCTCATTACCATGATTGGGCTGTTCTCATGCGCTAGCTTGGTGTGGGTCCTGCTGTGTTTGGGTTGCCATGGTTGAGGCCTCAACCATGCTGAGTGTTTTATCATCGATCTATCTCACCATCCCTGGCCATGGAGGAGCACTCTGTGATGGGTAGCCATTGATGGGGTGTGTGCTGGTGTGCGTCAGTGGACAGTGCTGTTGAAGACGGTTATTGGGGAACTCCTAGTGACCAGACTGTGGTGCTGTCTAGCCACACGGAGCTGACAGATGGAATCAAAGAACATACAAACAAGGAAGTTCAGTCAGATACACGATGTGGATCCACGACCTGGAAACGCTGAGCACTGTTTTGTTACGGTTTCCGGGTTGAACACCCTTTCCTGAAAACGGTGTGAAATGGTGTGCAACGTGCTTAGAGGTACTTTTTTTTCTCATTTGGTGGGTGTGTTAGAGGTGTTGCCCAATCAGCAGACTGGTAAATAAACCCTACCCTATCTTCTCAGCTGCCATAGCTGCAACGCACCACCGTTTCTGTTTCAATAACCATTTTTGCAACGTTTTGTCAGGGCTGAACTCACCCCTGGTAGACTGGCAAACACTCAAAATCCAAAACGTATTGTCACCTGGGTGTGGGTGGCTTGTTAGATTTCACAGGGAGCCACTTCAACAGAATCCCACTTTGGCTCCCACTGCTACTGTAGTTCTTTGGCAGGGCGTGAAATTATAACATTTCTGAGAATCACTTCCTTCTTTATATGTTCCTTGACCGTAATAAGACACTTCACCCACTCCGCTCAAAATGGAGGTGCTTTAATGTTAGTTATTTAGTAGCTGTCAAGGGAGAGAATTAGGGGAATGTTGTTGGTGCTTTGTGTGTGAATTACAGTACTCTACAGTTAAACATGTTTATAGTTAACCTTTTCTGTATCGATGGGTGGAGTTCGATTGTTGTGGCGATTGGGGGTGGGAACCTTGGGCATGGACATCCATTATATCTTGATTTCTCACTCTTTTGAATCACTTTTGTCTCCATATTCCGTACAGCTCCCTTGTGTCTAGATTGTTTTTATGTGCTGACTTAAGATTTGTTTCACATCCCCCCCCAAAAAAAAACTATAAGGATCTTGAGTTGTAACTCTATGTTTTACTAATAAAACTATCAATAAGGAGGTGTCTGTGTGATGTCTGTCCCTGGGAATTCACTGGCTCTGCATCCTGTCTGCAAATATACATGGTTTATTTGCAACATGGTTTTGCGCCTTAGTAACCGTACTTCATACATTCCTCAAGTGCTCTTACTGTGACGTGGCGTGCTGGTGGTAGGCCAGTGTGGCGCTTGTGGCTAGATGGGGTACAGCTACGGCCTGTGTAGAAAGCTAGTTTCCATAAATGCAGAGACCCCAACCCTAACTAGCCTTTACCATCCTTCTACAGCGGCCATAGCTGTACCCCTTCTAGCCACGACCCAACATGGCTGACACACATACTACATAAGAACAGTATACAACGCCTGCTGAGTCTGTATGATGCTGAACTCTTCAACCTATTTGTTTCTGATCCTTTTTCACTTTCTTAAATAATAACCTTTTGTAAATATATTGAGATCCTGTTGTAAAAGTTTAAACTTTAAAGGGAAATAAAACCTGAAATATAATTATTAGACAGACATAAGTGAGGAGGTGGGCTGGAGGAGATGACCTCACCATGGTGGTGCAGATGACCTCACTAACATGGCGGCGCAGGAGATGACCTTACAAGCATGGCGGTGCAGATGACCTTACCAACATGGCGGCGCAGATGACCTCACCGATATGGAGATGCAGACACGTGGAGACCCACATTAGTTAACCCTTTCATACCTGTGGAAAATGGTGCAGTCCAATCACAGCCAGAGTTCAGGGAAGAGACAGGAAGAAGAGAGGACAACAAAGAAGCCCAACTACCGCTGTGGTTACACTGAACAATCCTTTTCTTTATTCATTTTTTGTTATCATTTCAATATGTCTGTCGGGGTTTTTTTTTTTTTTTTTTTATTTTAAATTAAAATTTGACACACTTATAAAAGACAGCATCTGCATAGAGTTGTCATCTTAAAGATCCATGGAGAAAGGGGGAGAGAGTGAGAGGAGGGGGGGGGGGCAGATAGAAGGGAGGTGGGGGAAAAATACTGGCACATCACACTAACTAAACAGAACAGCAAACAGCAGTACGAGAGAGGGAGAGAGAGGGACAGATAGTTTTTTACATTACGGTACGCACACATACACACACACAAAAAAAACGGGATACAAGTTGCATTTCCAGTCAAAGTTGCAGCAAACGAACGATCCAGCTGTCCTCTTTTTTATTTTCAATCTCTCTCTCTCTGTCAATTCTCCGCCAGACAACCCCCTCCAACTGACACATGGCACAAGATGGCCGTCTTTCTCTGATATCTGTGTTGTTACTAACGATTACTAACTTCTAGAATCGCCTCTTATTGACTGCGGCTACAATCTGCAACCAGTGAGTGTTGGCTGAGGTCAGACATGATAGAGTCTCACTCCTGCATCTTAAAGAAAGCCCTTTTTCTTCGTATTGCACATATAGGTGGGGGACCTCTAGTCAGTAGCAGCCATGGCTCGGTCAGGGAGCGCGGTCAGAGCACACTGGGTTGTCTAGCATTTGAGACGATCCTCTCAAAACCCATAGAGAAGGTGGTCCGACAAAAGAAACATAGCTTTTGGATGACAGAAATAAATCCACCCCCCCCCCTATGTTTACACGGAGGGGTCACAACACTGCCCTAGATAGTAATACTTACAGATAGAGGTATTTCTGAACTGTCATGAACACTACAGTAGGTGATAGGTTTAATTAGGAGATGTGAAGAATCCTACAGTATATCAGTCCCTAATTCTTTGCTCCACCGGTGGATCTGAAAAGATCAGATAGGCATAAGGAGTATGGCGATGGCTCCACGGCCGTCCAATAGTCCTATAGGTGGAGTCCTTGCCACATCGCTTAGAGCTATCTAGACCTTCCAGATCTGCCGGATGGAAGCTAGGGGAGTTGGGGACTAGTGTCTTGACAAAAATGACTAATTTTCATCCTAAACCCACCTCCCACAGAAGTGACTATGGGAGGAGGGGAGCGCTTGGTGTGGTCCCTTACCAGGGCAGCGGTATTAATGACAGCTAGTTGGCCTAATAACACGACTATTTCGAGCAACAGAGAGAGAGAGAGAGAGAGTGTTTGGGCTTGTCTAGGGGTTTGTCTAACATGCGGAGACATAGAGAGAGAGAGAGAACGAGTGTTCAGGCTCGGCCCGTGCGCCACACACCGACTGAGGAGGAGGAGAAGACGCATTTGACGGCCGCCGCCGTCTAGAGATGGAGGGAAGCACTTTTCATCAGAGGAACCTCTGAACCGAATAGAGGTGGAGTAGAAGGTTTGGACTGACAGTGGTCACAGTTATACTCTCTCTACCGCCCAAACCCTCCCCAATAACACGTATGAACTGAGAGGACACGGAGGGACAGACCATCAGTCTGGAGAGAGGGGGGGGGCCGCGGGGAGCAGGCCAGAGATCGAACCACTTCACAACTTTGACAGGAACAAGTATCTCAGTAGGTTTATACATGGACATGCAAGTCATTTTTTCTCTCTTTGAAGTATTTACAATAATTACATGACACAAAGATCCAGTTCAGTTTGACAAAATTGCGAGCATTCAATATTCAATATTACTACTATTATTATGTTAACATAACTCCATTATTTCGTTAAATCATTGCTATTATAATCACTCCCTTTGCCCTTTTAGTTTTTGATCCCATTGCTGTTCTTTCTCCACTCAGGTTGCAATTATTACTGCATTTTCTTTTCATAAGAATAATATATTTGTTATCTATTCATTTTTAGTTCATCCTACTGTTGTGACCGTGTAGATTGAGGTCACCTCTCTGGAGTCGCTGTTGGCGGCCCCTGTCCTACCCTGCCCACACCCCTCCCGATTGTAACACTGATACAAAGCAATACTGTGTTGACAGATGGGGACGATGCTTCTGAACGCCACTGCGAAGCAACAAAAAAAAAGAATAAAAAAAAAGAAGCCATGTTTGGTTGTGGCTGTTGACGGTTGCACAATCGGAGGGCATGGTAACAAACTAGCGTCGTAAAACGGGGTCAGGTCGGTTACTGAAATCACTCCAGTAGAACCTCCTCTGTGAGGAAAGTTTGAATGTTGACTGTTTGAGGTGTCGGGATGAAGCCGGACGATCGACTGCTAGCTAGCTGCAGCCATCAGGACGTGCCTGGAGCGCTCTGTCCGTACAAAGGTGAGGTCAGCCAGGTGAAGCCTAATAAGAGCTAGTGTCCAGGGATAGTGGCTATGTTCTGACGTAGCTAGCTACTGAGACGGCCCTCAGTTCACACTCATATTCAAACTCTCCCCAGAAGAGGCTGCCCCTGCCACAGCCTCGGACTAAGCTGTCCACTTGACAGAAGCTCAATGGCAGAACCACATAGAAACGTGTTTGTACATGACTCTGAAGGGTCAAAGGTCATTATCACAGTCGTTGCACACTCGGTTACAGGATACTTTTCCCTTACGCTTGGGGTTGGTCATCTTACACAGCCCGATAGATCAAATCTAAACAACACAGGAACAAAAACGGTCAAGACTTTGGTCTGTCCAGGCCTGTGCCCTCCTATTCACCAAAGATGGTTGGTCTGGGTAGAGCCATAGATAGATCAATAGATAGCTAGATCAATAGATAGACATAGATTAGCACAGCTCTGGGTCTCCCTGTAGGTGTGGTGCCAGCAGAGAGTAAGCAGAGCGTCGAAGTTGTGGTCAAAAATCCCAAAGTAAAGCATTGTGGCTATTGTGTGCATAAAGATATGTGTATAGACTATACATTATTATTATTAATAGCAATATCAATAATAGTGATATCAACAACAACAATACTTCAAATTAATTATAAACATAATAGTAATAACACAACGGATACCAATAATTATCGTAATGATTATAATTATAATATTTATAGTAATTATAATAATTGCAAAAATTTTAGTTATAATAATGATAATAATAATAAAAAAGAAAATTTCCGGCTCCTTCGGACTCAAGTGTTAGAGGAGTATGTTATGAGTGTGTCTGTTTTCACTACTCCAACCACGAACTAAGACTATTACCTAGACTGAGGTGGTTATAAAGGGACAACACATATTCAGCATGCATCATGGGGGGGGGGGGGGGGGGCGTGGTGGAGCGGGGATTTTGATAACTAGATATAGTTCAAGGACTGTGATTTTGATAACTCTAGATATAGTTCGAGGACTGTGATTAAGGAGCATTTCTGTAAACTTGACTTGTTTTGTGCTCTTGCGTGGGTGGACTTTGAGAACACACGGGGCAAAAATGCTTTGGTTTGGATTTAATAAATATAAATAACCTATCTTTCTTTTTTGTTCTGGTTTTTAACATCAAACTGAAAGTCAACTGCTACAACCCATGGACCTGCTTACGCTGAACAGCCCTTAGCCTAGCAACGGGCCCGCAGTATGGTGACACACACACACACACACACACACACGCGCGTCGGCCACAGACGTGCATATATACACACACACACACATTACGTACACACCAGTCTTCATCGGGTGGGGGGGGGCATGCGTTCAGGGGCCTGGGAGCTGACCAGTTGCAGTCGCAGCTTAAAGACTCACGATTATAACGTTTCCTCACAAGGACAGACACACGCCACCATAGCACAACAAGCAGAGTGGTGAGTAACTGAAGAGAGGTGTGTGTGTGTGGGGGGGAGGGGGGGCTGGAATACATGTCGATGAACACCAGTGATCTGGTGAGGGGAAGGGGGGAGGGGAGAGTGACATGTCAAACCAAAAGTAGAACGGCGCCCAGAGGTCACCAGGGGGCTTAGGCCTACCGTAGACTCTCACATGAAACCTTCCACCGCCCACCCGCCCCCGGCCCCCCCCCCCCCCCTCGGATGGGCCTCAGGAACTACGGTGTCTCTGGAGGGACATCAGTCACCGTACACCTAACTAGAACCCCCCCTCCACTCTGTCCCCCCGCACAATAAAATATAAACAACCCGCCGATAAACTGAAACAGTGAACGGTGACAGACGGCGTTTTCTTCAGAGTGTAAAGTGCACACATGATCGAGAGCGGAAATCACCATGCAAACTCACAAAGCCGAAAGTTGCATGCCTTTAAAGAAATAAGGGCTCCCTAGCCATATTCCTTTTTCAAAAAACAACAACGACATCAATATAACCCCATTATAACTGTACATGTAAGTGGTTGGACACACTAAACACACAGAAGCTTTTATTATTATTATTATTTTTTTAAAACAAACATGCTGGCCAGTGCTGGAATGACTCAAGGGCCGCAGTGACCTGTGGGCGATATCTGTAAAACGTCAAACACTCCGCCATCTTGAATCCCTACGTCCTAAACATGTCTTCCTGCAGTGTAGGATTATGGGAGGGGGGTTGAAGAGGGTCACCGTAAGGAATCTCAAAGTCATGTCACGACTGACTGATACTTAACTACATCATATGTCTCATGTATGTGTCGATATGGCGAATCGTTGAAATAAAGAAGAAACAGTGACGAGGGTTAGTCCTGACGTAAATTCATCTCTAGAAAGGGAGAGGCCCTCTTGTCCTACGTGTTTTCGCGGACCTGCGGCGCGCTCGGCTCGGGATGGAAAGCCACGGCCCGCTCTGGCAGGACCAGCTGGGTTTCAGGTCTCCGTTTTGACGACGGGCCGGACTCTAAACTGCCCGGGCGCGGACGCGCGCGATGGCAGCTTCAGCTAGCTAGCTGCCTGGCTCTGATTATCGTCAATATTGCTGCCAGTCGCCTTGATTTTATCAGCTGAGGTTCGGAGCGCTTCAACCAGAGTCACTCGTCGTGTTACTTAGAACGGATGACAAGTGTGTTCCTGTCAGGACGCCATGAGGGGAACGACCAAGGTGGCCGACGTACGTCTTAAACTAAAGTCTACTTCTCTCTGAAAGTGATACTGATGAGTGTTGAGGGTTTATCTTTGATAATAACTTCAATAAACTGAGTCATCTGCCTTTGGTTTTTAACTGAACAAAATGGATTGTAAACCAAATCCTGCTGCATTTCCATACAGTGCCACGCTATAAAAAACACTGTAAAACTGATAGCTGGTGCTTCCTTTTAAATCTACAATATCAAGGACATGTTTAATCAAGGCTTTTCAGTCAACACGCAATGATTATTTGCGGAAATAAATAATACTTTTTTTTTGACTGAAACTTTTTTTTACTTACAATTATTTCGCCTACAGTCAAATAATAATTCACAAGAAAACATTGATGATCTCGCCGTGGCTAGCATAGTCTGTTTGGGTTTTTTGCAATTTACTAAATATTTCTTATACATAAGCAATATGTTTATTGCTTGGAGATCTACTGAGTGCAAGGTAAATGTGGATTAGGGTGCAGGTCTAGACAGATACTGTAGGGGAGGCTTGGCTAAGACTCTTCCCCACCGCCCCGGTACGGTGGCCCAGAACAGTCAGAAAGGCTCAGCTCACCCAGTAGAGCCTAGCACACACCCACGGTAGCTGGAAGGCAGGCATGAGGGACCTCCCCAATGACGTGTTCCCCCGTTTGAACATCCAGTCTGTCTGATACAGCGCTGGCATCAACAGAAACGTAGAAGGCCTCCGCATCATGTTGCCGTGCTTCACATGTTAGAGTCTACAGCAGAGCACACGCGTGTGTGTGCGTGTGTGACATGCGTGTTTCCTGGCGTGATGTCGTTAGATGTCTGTTCCCAGCAGGCGACATGATGGGAGGGCCAACGCCAACGCCTTCATCAGCGTGACCAATCACAAGCCTCGAACAATAGATAACGATGACGAATAGTGCTCTTTATGATTTCGAGATATGTGTGTGTTGAATTATACCTTTACTGGTGAAAGAAAAACATATTTCTCACGAGTGGCTCGCTTGTTCCATATAAAGATTATCGTTGTATCTTTAGTTCAAAATAACAGGACGGTCAGGAAAAAGGAAACTGTACCCTTAAAGGTTTTCAGCGTAAACATGAGGCCAGACTAGCAGCCACGGGACACGTCACACACTAAACACCCCCACAGCGGAACGAACCACTTTCAAATAAAGACATGGGACTACAACCTGGGGCTAGCCAGGAGTTCACGTTTCTGAGATTACGTCGTTGATAATGTTCTTTCGTTCATTTCTTCTTTACTGTTGAATGTGTTCTTCGTTTTGAGTAACGTCTGAAGGACAGGCGTGATAGCTAAAGTCTGACCTCTGACCTTCCTGATTTGGTCCAATCACACAACCCTCATTGGCTGTCCTGGGGAGAACGCGAGCTGGTCAGCTTCCTTTGTCAAAACTGCATAGTTTGACCGTTGGTCTACCCCCCCCACCTTTTATTTGACCCCCCCCAACCTGTCTTGTCTGATTTGGTTTCTGCCACAGGCCTATCAAATTAAGATGAGGGCTGAGAATCCTCCTCTTATCCAATCAGCACGGACGCCTCAACCTGCCCTTCCTACAGCTCCATGGGTGTGTGCTGTAAAGGCTCTTTTCCCATTGGTCAAAATCAAGACATGCAAATTAATTCCAAACTATTATAAATCTTTCATCAGCAGGGTGTAATTCAGTGATCACTCATTTGACAGGTTGATTAACGTGATTGACGGGACTAAAAGATGCAGCTCAACCAAAAGCCTGAGAGCGTCTCTAACCGATGAAAGGTGATTGTTGTACTGTAGCTATGAAATAAGTTCCACCCATCTGTCCTACTCGCCTCAGTTTTGTGCAACTAGCTCTGAAATGCCCTCTGGGTAAACTTGCTTTGCTGGAACACACACAAATTTTAGCAGTCATCAGCACTGTCTTGGAGACTCCCCGAAAAAGAAAAGTAAAAAAAAGAAATACATAAAAGAAAATGTGTTTTTACGTCATATTTCTTTACAGGTAGCTAACCCGTGTGCTGCTTCCTATGTTCAATACATTTACATGTACATTGTAAATATCTTTTTGTATACGTTAAGTATTTAGTCAGCTATAATGTAATGTCGGTTTTGTTTCTTTTCTTTTTTTTGTCTTTGTTTTTTCAACCCCACCCAACCCCTTTAGAACGTTTTCCTTATCTCGTATTGGATGATAGTTTTCTCTCTGTGTTTGTTTGTTTGTTTGTTTGTTGTTTGTTTGTTGTTTTCTTCTGCTGGCCGGCGGTCTCGGTGAAGGTGGTGGTGGACGGGGGTCTCTAGAAGCCCAGCGTGCCCCCGATGGTGGAGGCCAGGACCACGCCCAGGATCACACAGCAGATGATGATCATGATCTTCTTCTGCAGGGGGGCGGGGACACGGGGGGGGGGGGGTGGTTACACCAGCGCACACAGAGCAGGACGTGTGTGTGTGTGTGTGTTTGTGTGTGTGTGTGTGTGTGCTTGTTTGCATGCATGCATGCGTGTGTGTGCGTGCGTGTTTGTGTGTGTGCGTGTGCATACATGCATGCATGTGCATGTGTGTGTGCATGTGTGTGTGCGTGTTTGTGTGTGTGTGTGTGTGTGCGTGCGTGTTTGTGTGTGTGCGTGTGTGCATGCATGCATGTGTGTGTGTGTGTGTGTTTGTGTGTGTGTGCGTGTGTGCATGCATGCATGTGTGTGTGTGTGTGTGCGTGTTTGTGTGTGTGTGTTCGTGGGCGTGTGTGCATGCATGCACGTGTGTGTGTGTGTGTTACCTTGCGGGCCTGGCTCTGGTATTTGACAGCCTTCTTGGTATCGGACACGGCTCGCTCCACATAGTCCACAGAGTGCTCCACGTTGTACTCAATTCTGTCAATCATCTCTCCCTGTCGACACACACACACACACACACACAGCGTCAGCGGCGTGACAGACCCCAGAGCGGCGCTCTCGGGCCGGTGGCTGATCCATTCCGCCCCGGCGGCCACACACACCCCTGATCCAATAGTCCCCCGTCCGTCTGGTCGCCCAGAGCGACGGGACCCTTCATTTACCCCGACTGACATCACTCACATGGTTCTGTCACAGGACGACTTATTCCTGCATTTCATCTGGGACAGGACAGGACGTGGTCATTGTTTAGAAGGCAGACAAAGGAAATGTGATTATGAGATCATAATGCCTAATAACCACATACAGCACTAAGCTATTACTGAAATGGCGAGGAGAGGAGAGGGGGGGGAGGAGAGAGGAGGGGAGAGGAGGGGGGGGGCGGAGAGGAGAGGGGGGGAGAGAGAAGGGGAGTGGAGAGGAGGGGAGAGGAGAGAGGGGGGGAGGAGAGGGGAGAGGAGAGGAGAGGGGGGGGGAGAGAGGAGGGGAGAGGGGGGGTGGAGAGAGGAGAGGAGAGGAGAGGAGAGGAGAGGAGAGGAGAGGAGAGGAGAGGAGAGGAGAGAGGAGGAGAGCCTCTCAGAGAAACACGGTCACTGGAAAGTCTTTTCCTCCTCCTCCTTCTCCTCGCCGTTCAGCTGGAGATAATCAACGCCCCTCGCTGAGGATTCGTAGTGCAGAAGCTAAACTTAGCAGCCATATACCCCTCATAGCCAGAGGCGGTTCCATAATTGAGGAAGTCTTGAAGAGAGAACTCTAAACTGAACGGGCTGAATAGATTCAAGACTGAGGCGTATTCGCAAAGCAAGCATAAAAGGCCAGACGCGCTGTTAATACAGACGTCTGATCGGAGGGAAACGCCGCCTCAGAGCTCTGACCCGGCGACCGGCGCGCCGGAGCTCCAGAGCCGCTCTCTGCGGAGCGAACACGGCGTGGAACCGGCGTGGAACCGGCGTAGCGGACATCCGCTCATCCTCCATCTGAACTGACCCCTACCCCCCCGCCACCTGCCACCGCTGACACCGAGACCGACCGCACGTGAGCTCGCTCTCTCTGGACCGTTGAGCGCGATTACCCACGCACCTCGGGGGTGGTCAAGCCCCCCCTGCCCACGCCACGAGGTGGATTCTCCTACTTCCCCAAAATATGCGCCGTTTATCACTCGACTGTAAAATAAAGAAATCTGCTGTGATGTCGCTGTAATGCGCCTCTGTGGACGGCGCTCCGCCTCATTCAGTATTGTACTGTATATTATGTACTGTATGTTATGTTCTTTCTCCTCTCGCTTCCTCTCTGTGAAGCGCATTGTGTTGCCTCTGTGTATGAAATGCGCTGTACAAATAAAGTTTGATTTGATTTGATTGAAGTCTCACCTGGCTCTCCACCAGCATGGCCATGTCTACGAACATGTCGTGCAGCTCGCGGATGCTGTTCTCCAGCTTGATGATCTCAGTGTGCCGGGTCTCGATCTCGTTCAGGGCCTGCTTGGTCATCTGGGAGTCCATCTTGATCTGGGGGGCGGAGGGGAGGGAGGGAGGGAGGGGTTGACGGAGAAAGACAGAAAAAGATAGAGGAGCGTGAGGAAGAGTGTGAGGACGTCAAAGAGCGAGGCGGGTTTAAAGCTGCGTGAGATAACTCGGCACTTTGGCGGCCCCTCTGGCCACGATAAAAACTGCAGTACACTAGCAGAACAGAGTGCTAGCCAGTACACTCAAATTCTAAAATAATAAATTCACAGGGTCTCATGTGGTCTCATGTCACAAAAATGATTTTGTGGGTCTTGCTAAGGCCAATTCATAAACTATTAGCAGAAAAGCCTGAATATTTAACTATAAAAAAGTTATCTCATGCAGCTTTAAGTTAATTTCTTTATTATATTTAACAGTTACGTTAATGGATGTGTTATACCTGGGCACACGTTTATAACACATCTATAACACAATAATTAACAGATGAAGAAGCTGTATCTATCTATGCACGGGGAATGTTGTTATGCAGTCAGTGTGTGTGGTGTTCTGAGGCCGGGCCTCTAGCAGGGTGTACTGGTGTGCGGTCAGTGTGTGTGGCAAGGTTATAATAGTTTTGCTTTTTTCATTTGTTTTTATTATTATATCGTTTTTAACTTTTTGTTTTAAATTTCAGTTTAGTTTTGATTAGTTTTAAAGCAGGTTTGCTAGTTTAGTTTAGTTTTTATTTTTTGAAAATGCTTAGTTTTAGTTTAGTTTTTATTAGTTTCAGTATTAGTTTTAGTTTTTTTTTCTTCTGCGCTAGCCTTGTGAGACCATCCTGATCTTGTGAGCTCACATTATTTCATTCTGTGTGAAACAAACCATCTGGCGCATGTCAGGTTACTTTTGCGCAGGGGCACAGCTAAAGAAAAATGGAGGATATATTTCATATCCACCCAAAATAGTAGGCTTATGTATGAAATGAAAAAGACTAAAACTAAGGACATTTTCTCAATAATTTAAGTTTATTTTAGTTAGTTTTGTAAACACACAATACAGTTTTAGTTAGTTATCGTTTTTTTTGTAAAGACTAGTTTTTATTTTTTATTTCAGTTAACTAAAATGTTTTTCCCACCTAGTTTTCGTTTTTTAGTTAGTTTTCGTTAACTATAATAACCTTGGTGTGTGGTGTCTGAGACCGGGCCTCTAGCAGGGCGTACTGGTGTGCGGTCAGTGTGTGTGGTGTTCTGAGGCCAGGCCTCTAGCAGGGCGTGCTGGTGTGCGGTCAGTGTGTGTGGTGTTCTGTGGCCGGTCTCCACCAGCAGGGGTCAGGAGCACTTCTTACATCATCAGTGAAAATGGCCAGCTTGCCACTCTCCAACATGTCCTCCAGCTCCTCATTGGTGGTTGTTCTCCCAGCTGCACACACACACACACACACACACACACACACACACACACACACACACACACACACACACACACACACACACACACACAAACGGGCAGAACAGAACAGAAACCAAATGTTTACAGCCGAGCAACGTCTCCTCTTAATCCCCTTCCTGGTGCACTTTTAAGGTTTAATTATTTAAATCAACACGCTTCTCCACTCTGGTGCTGCTGCTCTGAAACCGAGGCTCTCATTTAAGTCGGCCGTTTATCTTCCAACAAATGATGTCATCACTTATGGCCCGTTCCCTTATTCTTTTCTTCATTCTCTTTTTACAGCCCATAATCTTCCACAATCAATGGGGTCTTTGTTATCCACTAGCTAGCTGATTCAGTAGGTGTTCAGTCTTGTCTGGGTATATAAACAAGCTGATAGGTGTTCAGTCTTGTTTGGGTATTGATAAACAACATGAGGTTTGTGTATCATAAACGCGACAGTGTCTGAGAGGTTGGAGTCTGCCCATGGGGGGCCTGTGTTTTGGTAATACAACGATAAAATAAGCACACTATCTTCTGTCAAGGTTGCTGGGTCTGAGAAAAACGACAACGTTGTGTTTACGTGTGTGTGCGTGTGTGTGCGTGTGTGTGCGTGTGTGTGCGTGTGTGTGCGCACGCGTGTGTGCGCGCGTGAGCGTGCGAGTGTGTGTATTTTCACACTATTGTAACTCTTCTTTCCGTGTGCTGTATGATATTAATGTAACCCTCTGCGGTATCATATGTCCATAATGTCCTTTCATGATGTTACTGTTAATAATAATAGTGCCTGACGAGTCTTCTTGATGCATCACCAGCCAATAAATCTCTTGGATTTCATTGGTTTAGGAATTTTGCGTCTGTAAAGTCATCTGTCAAATAGAGCCTTTTACCAACCTCGCGAACGTTGTGCATATAATACTTAGTATCTCTGTGTCTGTGTATACAGTATGTACATGATCAGTCTATAGTATTACAGACCGATCGTGGACACACTTGATGTGTTAGTAGTCCTGTAGTGCTGATTCAGGATTGATTGATTCATTCATTCATTAATTTATTCATAAGCAGATGAATGAACTCAGACAGCGTTGCGCAACAGATGCACGGGTCACATCATCGTGTGCAATACTGTCACGGTGTCACCAGACTAGCCGTTACACCTGGGTATAACTAGAGGTTTAGGTGTGTGTGTGTGTGCGTGTGTGTGCGCGTACGTGCATGCGTGTGTGTGTGTGTGTGCGTACGTGCGTGCGTGTGTGTGCGTGTGTGTGTGTGTGTACTCACTTATCTCCAGCTGTCTCTGGATGCGATCCTTGCAGCGGTCTCTGTACTTGGACTGCGTGGTGTTGTACTCAGTCATCACCTCCACGAACTTACGTGACAGCGTTGAGTGCTGCGGGACGCACACACACACACACGCGCGCGCACACACACACACACACACACACAGGCAGAGAGTGTTACAAACACATTAGCAGGGAGTGGCTACTGGCGCGGTAGCATTGGGGCCAGCGTTTAATGCTCTGGTCGTGTACATCGGAGCGTTTCCATCGCTGATCGGCGGGGGTGTTGACGGAGGAGGCGGCGGCGGCCTCTCCGCAGTCGGGAGAGAGTGAGAGACTGAGACCCCCCCCCCCCCCCCCCCATCATGGCTGCTGCGTCGGAAGTATAGTGCTGATGCTGCAAAGCCATCACCCGGGCGCAGTGGTCTCTGCACCCACCAGGGGGAGAGAGTGAGCGAACACAGTAGAGACGTGTCATCGAATTGCTGCCGAGAATAACCCAGGGGTCAAAGCAAGAGTGGCTCTGTCAGGGGGGCCCAGGGCCCGGTCGTGCCTGGGGCTCTGTCTCACTGCCTGTCTGTCTCACTGCCTGCCTGTCTCACTGCCTGTCTGTCTCACTGCCTGTCTGTCACACTGCCTGCCTGTCTCACTGCCTGGCTGTCTGCCTGTCTGTCTCACTGCCTGTCTGTCTCACTGCCTGCCTATCTGCCTGTCTGCCTGTCTGTCTGTCTGTCTGTCTGTCTGTCCGTCCTACATGCATGTCTGCCTGTTTGTCTACATGCCTGTCTGTATGCCTGTCTGTCTCTCTGCCTGACTGTTTGACAAGCCCTGGCTGGGGACAGACAGACAGACAGACAGACAGAGTGGTGTCCTGGGGAGACAGGCTCCACCAAGAACAGCAGCTACTGTAGAGAGGGAGGGAGGGAAGGAGGGAGAGAGGGAAGGAGGGATGGAGGGAGGGAGGGATGGACGGAGGGGGGGAGGGATGGAGGGATGGAGGGAGAGAAGGAGGGATGGAGGGAGGGAGGGAGAGAGGGAGAGAGGGAGGGATGGAGGGAGGGAGGGAGGGAGGGAGAGAGAGAGGGAGGGAGGGAGGCGGTTAGCGGCTGAACTAAATGTGATGGATGTTGGAGGGGGAACGGAGGGAGAAGCGAGGCTGAACACAGGGAGCAGAGGAGAGGATCCTGGGAGTAGCAGGCAGGACCAGCGCCAGAGCAAAGGAGCCTGGGAGTAGTAGGCAGGACCCAGCGCCAGAGCAGAGGATCCTGGGAGTACTAGGCAGGATGAGCGCCAGAGCAGAGGATCCTGGGAGTTGTAGGCAGGACCAGCGCCAGAACAGAGGCTGAGGCAGGTGGGCGGATGCAGTGAAGCAGGCAAGGATACAGAGGAGGTGAGGGAGGAGAGAGGAGGTGACTGAGGAGAGAGGAGGTGAATGAGGAGAGAGGAGGTGACTGAGGAGAGAGGAGGTGAATGAGGAGAGAGGATGTAAGGGAGGAGAGAGGAGGTGAGGGAGGAGAGAGGAGGTGAGGGAGGAGAGAGGAGGTGACTGAGGAGAGAGGAGGTGAATGAGGAGAGAGGAGGTAAGGGAGGAGAGAGGAGGTGAGGGAGGAGAGAGGAGGTGACTGAGGAGAGAGGAGATGAATGAGGAGAGAGGAGGTAAGGGAGGAGAGAGGAGGTAAGGGAGGAGAGAGGAGGTGACTGAGGAGAGAGGAGGTGACTGAGGAGAGAGGAGGTGAGGGAGGAGAGAGAAGGTGAATGAGGAGAGAGGAAGTGAGGGAGGAGAGAGGAGGTGAGGGAGGAGAGGAGGTGAGGGAGGACAGAGGAGGTGAGGGAGGAGAGAGGAGGTGACTGAGGAGAGAGGAGGTGAGGGAGGAGAGGAGGTGAGGGAGGAGAGAGGAGGTGAGGGAGGAGAGAGGAAGAGAAGGAGGAGAGAGGAGGTGACTGTCAGAGCTGGCTTGAGGAGGGAGGAGAGAGGAGGACACTGAGGATGGAGGAGGTGATGGAAGAGTTGACGGGCAGAGCTGAGCTGAGGAGGGGGGAGGAGAGGGGGGAGAGGGAGGAGGAGAGGGGGGAGGAGAGGGAGGAGGAGACTAGCAGAGCTGGGAGGAGGATAGGAGGAGGAGGGGGGAGGGGGAGATGTGAGCAGCAGTGATTCATCCAGAGGACCAGGTGGTGGGGAGTCAACAGTGAGAGACAGCCTGCAGACAGACAGCGTGTCCTCTCTGGTCACCTCCAGATAACATTGGTCCCACGCACATCGGAATTACAAATGACCACGTCACACCGGTGGAATTGAGAGGAAGGGATCTGCCTTTGAAAAGGACACGTTCAAGAACGTTAACCATTAGCATCACTCAAAAAATCTAAACCTTAATGTAAACAGCATAGCCATGTCTGTGCAACACATATTTCACCAGGCTTCAGTAGGCTAGGGAAGAGATCACGTTAGTGGAGATGAGCTACAGTCATGCCAGTAGATAAACACTGCACCACACTGTAGCATGTCATATTCATAATACTGGAATATTAAATGGTGCAATTTTATCTCAAGACAACCTTGGAAGTTCTCCCCTCAACCTGTCAGGGCTGATAGAACCTGCTAATAGAACCTGCGGATAGAACCTGCTTATAGAACCTGGGCCCAGTGTTTCAAAACATTCCATCTGGATCAGAATGATCAGGATAGGATTAAATCTCAAAATTGGGTTTCAAACCAGGATATGTGATCCCAATCCTCCTAAATTGGGATATGGATTTGGTAATCCAATCCTACCCAGAATCCTGATCAAATGTTGTTCTTGGGTATTTAAAAATTCAAAGGTGGAGATTAGGATAGTTTTGATGCTAAAAATCTGGATTATCCTGATCCCACTGGAAGGGTGGAGCAAGCGTGGATTCAAGGTGGATGTAGAGACATGTAGGATACATGGCACATATTTAATCATTATTTTATTCAATGATTGCATATTAAAGTAGCCTAACACAGACCGTGCCGAAACAATATCCATTCTAAATTAAATAATTAACCAATTAAATACTTTCAATTAACACTCCCCCAAAAATCCAAGCCCTTAGAAAAATAGGTAAGTGTACAAGAATGTCACACATCTTCATCTGAAACTGCAATGCCATCATCTTTCAGCCTCTCTTCTAAGAGGCGAATACGAAGTTTTGTTTCCCTCTGTTGAAGCAAGGTCAGTCTAATCTGCTAATCTCCTCAGCTAGAGAGATCAGTTTCTCTGCTCTCTCTGTTTCTCTCCTCACCAGATCCCCATAGCCATCTTGACTTGACTTGAATCAATGATGATATGATAATAATGATAACATCTACATAAAATCTAGCTATCAAGGCACAATTAGGCTTAATGTAATATGAACACAAATAGAATATATGATGCACAGCAAAAGAAAGGCAGAGTCCCATAATTCAACTGTAATGTTTCAGAGTGCCGGGAAGCCAAGACAAACAACCTTAACTGATGTTAAGACCTTCTGACTTGGTTCTTTTGCTCTTTTGGAGGTTATGGCAAAGACAACACACTATTTGTCCACATTTTCGACCAAAAACGAAGTTAAGGTCTTTTGCCTTTGTAGGGTAGAATAGTTAGACCATACAGATGGCTATGACCAGCTCCAAATTATACAATCCTGGCCTATGTATTGTGTACTAATGCAGCTAAATGAATGAATAATATGCTGATTTACACTTCCCAAAATTTTCAAGTCTGTGTCAATGAAATGTATTACTTTGACCAACGGAGGCCTATCCAAAGACTGCAAATCCAGTTTCTGTAATCCTGATCTTGTGGTATATGGATCAGAGTGATCCTAATTCTTTTAAAATCAGGACAAAAACTACAAGATCATTCTGATCCAGATGAAATGTTGTGAAATACTGGGCCCTGATGATAGAACCTTCAGGCTGTGTAGACTGACTGCCTGTAGACTGACTGCCTGTAGACTGATTGCCTGTAGACTGACGCATGCCTGGTGTGAGTCTCTCTCTATCCAGATACCTGTCACACCAGACCTCACCTGACTTTAGCGTACCACCTATTGTTCAGGGATACAGCGCCCGGAAGCTATGTTGTGTGTGTGTGTGTGTGTGGGGGGGGGGGGGAGGTACAGAAGGTATGTGTGTGTGTGTGTGTGTGTATGTAGGTAGGTAGGTAGGTGTGTGTGTGTGTGTGTAGGTAGGTAGGTTGGTGTGTGTGTGTGTGTGGGGGGGGGGGGGCGCAGGTGTCCTGTTGTGGTGGGCGGGGCTCACCTGCGTCTTGCGGATTCGCAGGTCTGCGGAGGATCTGTTAAGCCCCTCCTCCTGTTCGATGCTCTGCTCGATCGCTGCGTGGGAACGAGGAAGAAGAAGAAGAAGAAGAAGAAGGCAGACACCATCAGAACGACGGAGGAGCTGAGCCTCCCAGCTCGATACACACACAACCCGGAGCAGATATCCAGCACACGCGTCATATCGTCTTGGGAGCTGTTGGCTTTTGTGACAGGTTCTATGGCTTTGGGGCGAGCTGTCAATAGAACCGTATAGAAACCTCACAATATGTCTCTCTCTCCACAAAGAGAGCCTTTGTGCCGCTCTGCTGTCTCCCCCCATATCTCCATCTGCCCCCCTCTGGCTGTCTGTCTGTCGGTCTCTCCTCTGGCTGTCTGTCTGTCGGTCTCTCCACTGTCTGTCTGTCTGTCGGTCTCTCCTCTGGCTGTCTGTCTGACGGTCTCTCCTCTGGCTGTCTGTCTGTCGGTCTCTCCACTGTCTGTCTGTCTGTCGGTCTCTCCTCTGGCTGTCTGTCTGTCGGTGTCTCCGTACAACCACTGCGGGGCCTTGTTCAAGGGCACGCCGATCGTCCTCGGCTGCCATAGGTTAAGCTCGCCCTCTGACCCCGCCTTGCGCGGCGGATTTGATTGGCTCTCCGCTCGGCTGCGGCTGCACTGCGCCCGGACCCCAACATTCTATTAACATTCTATGAACGTTTATTTCCTTTGATAGAGGAGCCTCTGAACACACGCAAGTGTGTGTGCGTGTGTGAGTGATGTAACTGAGCACAGGCAGCGAGAGAGAGTGGGAGAGAGAGAAAAAAAGAGAGAGTGGGAGAGAGAGAAAAAAAGAGAGAGTGGGAGAGAGAGAAAAAAAGAGAGTTGGAGAGAGACAGACAGAGAGAGAGAGAGAGAGAGAGAGAGTGGGAGAGAGAGTTGGAGAGTGAGATAGATAGATAGATAGATAGATAGATAGATAGATAGATAGATAGATAGATAGATAGATAGATAGATAGATAGATAGATAGAGAGTGGGAGAGAGAGTGGGAGAGAGAGTGGGAGAGAGAGTGGGAGAGAGAGATAGATAGAGAGAGATGGTGGGAGGGACAAAGAGAGAGAGAGAGAGAGAGAGGGGGAGAGAAAGAGAGAGGGAGAGTGGGAGAGTGAGATAGATAGAGAGAGAGAGAGTGGGAGTGAGATCGATAGAGTGAGAGAGATAGAGAGTGAGATAGATAGAGAGCGAGAGAGAGTGGGAGAGAGAGAGAGTGGGTGAATGAGAGAGTTAGAGAGGGAGATAGAGAGGGAGAGAGAGAAGAAGAGAGAGAGAGGGAGAGTGGGTAAATGAGAGAGATAGAGAGGGAGAGAGAGAGAGAGTGGGTGAATGAGAGAGATAGAGAGGGAGATAGAGAGGGAGAGAGAGGAGAGAGAGAGAGAGAGAGAGAGAGAGAGGTAGAGTGGGAGGGTGGATGAGCCCTGGAGAAGCATGCTGGCTCCCTCCCTGTTTGCCTTCAAAGGACGGCCAGACTTCAGAACAGATAACAATCCTCGGCTCCCACAGGACCCGCCCACACCTCCTCCACCGCCGCCGGAAGCCCCGCCTCTTTAGTCGAGGTCTCAGTAAGCCCCGCCTCTCTGGCTGGTGGAGCCAAGACTGTGCACGGCGGTGTGAGAGGCTTGAGGATTCACCCAACAGCTGAACCAGAGGGTGCTTACAGACACGTGCTTCACAAACTGTAAAATAAGCCCCCCTGAACACTAGCTCTGATGCTATTTACAAATACAAATAGCACTGTGTATTGTGAATGGAAGAATATCTCCCCTTAATGATAATTTAGCTCAGTATCAACCAAGGGAAGAGCAGTGGTCGATTACATCCTGGTATGTAGAAAAATCTGTGGTGAACTATCTGGTCTCTCTCTCTGTGGTGAACTATCTGGTATCTGTGTGTGTGTGTGTGGGGGGGGGGGGGGTGTGGGAGGCTGCATCCGCACACGGAGGAGGATGCAAATAAATAAGTTGCAGGGTACATGACATAAGAGCGCCTATATTTCATTATATCCATATTATACACAGTACAGTGTGTCCACTGTACTGGGGGGGAGGGGGGCGTTTCCCTGGCTGCGTGCCCAGCGTCTCTCTAACCCGCATGATGATGACTCAGCTCATCTACAAAGCAGCGGTGGGGGGGGGGGGCGGTGGAGGGGGGGGGGGGTCTCTAATGTGGTCTTAAACAAGGCCCCACCTGTCTCCCAGCCAATCAATACTCAGCGCGGCCGGTGTGGAGGACATTGATCAGGGGCGACCGGCGTGCTGGTTAAACGCCCCGGATGGATGAGAAGGGGGCGGAGCTTATCTCTCACAGGAGAGAGAAGAGATATTGTAGGACCCATATGGTCCAGGGATAGGGCTGCTGTGGTCCAGGGATAGACCTGCTATGGTCCAGGGATAGGCCTGCTATGGTCCAGGGATAGACCTGCTATGGTCCAGGTATAGGCCTGCTATGGTCCAGGTATAGGCCTGCTATGGTCCAGGGATAGGCCTGCTATAGTCCAGAGATAGGCCTGCTATGGTCCAGGGATAGGCCTGCTGTGGTCCAGGGATAGGCCTGCTATAGTCCAGGTATAGGCCTGCTATGGTCCAGAGATAGGCCTGCTATGGTCCAGGGATAGACCTGCTATGGTCCAGGGATAGGCCTGCTATGGTCCAGAGATAGGCCTACTATGGTCCAGGGATAGGCCTGCTATAGTCCAGAGATAGGCCTGCTATAGTCCAGAGATAGGCCTGCTATGGTCCAGAGATAGGCCTGCTATGGTCCAGAGATAGGCCTGCTATGGTCCAGGGATAGGCCTGCTATGGTCCAGGGATAGGCCTGCTATGGTCCAGGGATAGGCCGGCTATATGACTGATAACTGCAGTAACGTTACAGTGAACGCAGTGCAGAATACAGTGAACTGAATGTTAACCAGAAGAATTAGGGCTATTAATATCGTTTCGTTCAAGCGAAACACCATCGACACCATTTAGACCCCATTTTGTGTTACCTCAGCTCTGGCAGCAGCGGTAGCGAGTCTTATTACTATGGGATGTCGTACGTACTGTAGCCTAGCAACGCAGCAGTGTACTGGCGTAGTGGGAGGTGTAAACTGATATGTGACCTGACAGGGCAGGGCTGCCTGAGGCCAGCGCCGGGGGCTCGGTCGGCGTGACAGCAGTGATGTCACCTCCATCGGTTTCACCACACACACCTCGAGGACCCCCCCCCCCCCCCCCCCCCCGATAACAAAAAAAACAAACTGGAAGTCACGCGACCGGACAGCTACGCTACTCAGCTCAAGGACAGGCCGATATTTAAAGCTGGGGAACGGATCTGAATTTAAATGTTTTGGACTTTAATTTTATCATATTTGATATTCATTATTCAAGAAAGCTTGTCACATGCTCTATATTTTTTGAGTGACCAGTCTTTTTTATCGTATGTTCTTTTCAGTGTTGGGGGCAGCACCTTGGCCAGCGGGTCTCTCTGTCGCGGATTTTAATCTCAATGAGAACTCATGGATGGATGAAGGTTGAATGAAAGCACTCAGATAATCCAAACAAGACTGTTCCCTACGAACGCGCCGCTCCATCAAGTCACCACCGCTACTGGGAGCTCTGGGATCAGGCACACACACGGCCCTGCAGGACACACTGTGTGTGTGTGTCTGTCTGTGTGTGTGTGCGTCTCTCTCTCTCTGTGCGTCTCTCTCTCTCTCTCTGCATCTGTGTGTGTGTGTGTGTGTGTGCATCTGTGTGTGTGTGTGTGTGTGTGTGTGTGTGTGTGTGTGCGTCTCTCTCTCTCTGTGCGTCTCTCTCTCTCTCTCTGCATCTGTGTGTGTGTGTGTGTGTGTGTGTGTGCGTCTCTCTCTCTCTCTCTTTGCATCTGTGTGTGTGTGTGTGTGCATCTCTGTGTGTGTGTGTGTGTGTGTCTCTCTCTCTCTGCTGCACTCCTCTTCTGCACGGAGGAGAGGCCATGAAAAGCATCTGTGTGTTTGTAGAGGACAATCACAGATAGACCTTGTGGGGATTCCAATTATAGCCATATCTCCACCATCACAGCTATTCCAAGACGGCTTGTACCAGTGTGTGTGTGCGTTGGTGTGTGTGTGTGTGTCTGTGCTTGTGTGTGTGTGTGTATATGCACATACATATATGTATGTGTGTGTGTATGCACATACATATATGTATGTGCTTGTGTGTGTGTGTGCGCGTGTATGCACATACATATGTATGTGTGTGTGGGTGTGTGTGCATGTTTGTGCGTGTGTGCACTTGTTTGTGCATATGTGTGTGTGTGTGTGTGTACGTGCGTGCATATCTGAGCATGTGCAGTAGAGGAGTAGATAGTTAGACCCTGGGCTCTACATTAAAGCAGCAACGTCCTTGAACCCTCCCAGCGTGGATGGTCCACTCCGCGCCACCGCCGCCCCGTCTCCCCTTTCCCCTCTCCCATCTCCCTTTCCCTCTCCCATCTCCCCTCTCCCCTCTCCCTCTCCCATCTCCCCTCTCCCTCTCCCTCTCCCTCTCCCTCTCCCTCTCCCTCTCCCTCTCCCTCTCCCTCTCCCTCTCCCTCTCCCTCTCCCTCTCCCTCTCCCCTCTCCCATCTCCCTCTCCCCTCTCCATCTCCCCTCTCCTCTCTCCCCTCTCCCGCTCGCCTGTCCCCCCCTTGCTGGAACCAAAACCCCCAGAGAGCCAAGCTGCGACCTCGCTCGACTCCTCTCCTGCTCCCTAGAGCCAACGGCTGCCATTATGTGTTTACTAACACTGTGTGGATTAGACCAGGGTGTTTCATCATTCTGATCTATGATGTAGGAATAGGCCCTGGAATGACAGGAAACCCAGAAGGGAGCAGAAACGTTCCTGATCTGATTTCCTCGGCTGTTAAAGGGTCTCTCGCCTGCTGGAGGGGGGCTTTCTGCCTTTCTCCGTGTTTTGGTTCGGACTTCTGGGTCTCTACAGCCGCCGGTGTTCCGGTCAAGCACAATACGTTCTAGATCTAAGAACACACTCTGCGTGCTTTGGTCATTAGAGAGTCACCACACCACACTGCCTATATGTGGACAGCAGTACCTCTATGTGGACAGCAGTACCAGTATCTCTATGTGGACAGCAGTACCTCTATGTGGACAGCAGTACCAGTATCTCTATGTGGACAGCAGTACCTCTATGGACAGTAGTACCTCTATGGACAGCAGTATCTCTATGTGGACAGCAGTACCTCTATGGACAGCAGTATCTCTATGTGGACAGCAGTACCAGTACCTCTATGTGGACAGCAGTATCTCTATGTGGACAGCAGTACCAGTACCTCTTTGTGGACAGCAGTATCTCTATGTGGACAGCAGTACCAGTGACTCTATGTGGACAGCAGTACCAGTGACTCTATGTGGACAGCAGTACCAGTGACTCTATGTGGACAGCAGTACCTCTATGGACAGTAGTACCTCTATGTGGACAGCAGTACCAGTACCTCTATGTGGACAGCAGTACCTCTATGGACAGTAGCACCTCTATGTGGACAGCAGTACCAGTACCTCTATGTGGACAGCAGTACCTCTATGTGGACAGCAGTACCAGTACCTCTACTGTATGTGGACAGCAGTACCTCTATGGACAGTAGTACCTCTATGTGGACAGCAGTACCAGTGACTCTATGTGGACAGCAGTACCTCTTTCTGGACAGCAGTACCTCTATGTGGACAGCAGTACCAGTACCTCTATGTGGACAGTAGTGCCTCTATGTGGACAGTAGTGCCTCTATGTGGACCGTAGTGCCTCTATGTGGACAGTAGTGCCTCTATGTGGACAGCAGTACCTCTATGTGGACAGCAATACCTCTATGTGGACAGCAGTACCTCTATGTGGACAGCAGTACCTCTATGTGGACAGCAGTACCTCTATGTGGACAGCAGTACCTCTATGTGGACAGCAGTACCTCTATGTGGACAGCAGTACCTCTCTGTTTTAGCCTGCTTAGACAGCCTTGTTCAGTCCAATAAGGCGTCTTTCCGGGTTCAACCTTCTTTACTTACCTTTTAATTTTGAGCGAACTTTATTGGCTGTCTTCTTGATGTCAGCTGTGAGGTCCTCCAACTCCTGCTTGGTCTCTGAGGAAAAGGGAGAGAAGAAGAAGAATGATGATGATGATGATGATGATGATGATAAGCTCAACATTAGTTGTCCATTCAAAGTAAACAGAAAGATCTTGGTTGATCTTGTGTGATTGCGTATGCAATCATGCATGTAAAAGTGTGCACATACATGTATGTATGTGTGCGTGTGTGTGTGTGTATAAGTGTGTGTGTGTTTATGAGTGTGTGTATGAGTGTGTGTGTGTGTGTGTGTGTGTGTGTGTGTGTGTGTGTGTGTGAGTGTGTGTATGGCTCAGCTGCAGTGCCTGTTCTGATTTATGACCGCTGCAGTGCCATTCAGTCAGTGGGAACCAGCTCAGCCCTTTCCCTCCCTCCCTCTCTCTCCCTCCCTCTCTCTCTCTCTCTCTCTCTCTCCCTCCCACACACTCCCTCCCTCCTTCTCTCCCTCCATCACACTCTCATTCCCGCTGTCTACCTCCCACTGCCTCACCTAGCGACTGTGTCTCGGCGCCGGGACATGTTGCTCGCTGGTAATACAAACTGACCACGCATCATTTGTTAATCGGCAACCAATTAAAAGTGTCAACCCGCGATTATATGTATAGCTAATGAGTTAATCAACGGCTCATTCCCTGTTGGCTAGGTATGAGCCGCTGGGGAGGCTGTAGCTCAGGAGGTAAAGCGAGTCGTCCAGTGATCGTAGGGTCGCCGGTTTGAATCCCGGCTCCTCCTGTCCACATGTCAGTGTCCTTGGGCAGGACACTGAGCCCCAAATTGCTCCCAAATGAGCAGGCTAGCGCCTTGCAAGGCAGCTGCCACCATTGGTGTATGTGTGTGAATGGGTGAGTGAGAGGCCATTGTAAAGCCCTTTGGATAAAAGCGTTATATAAGTGCCGTCCATTTACCCTTCTTATGCTTTTTTCTCACGTCGTACTTTGATAGAAGAGAGTTTTTGGTAGGAGAATGTGATGCTTTATTATTAGGTCTGCAGAAGATGGGCCCGATCATTTGAGATTTGGGTCCCGTTACCTCGATACCAGTTAGCCTACAGATATTAAGAATAGTAGCTTAGTTGGAATCTACACTTAATGGTCTTCCACAAAACCTTTTCAATCAATCAAGTTGGATTTATATAGCGCCCTTCATGATACCCAGAGCGCTTTACAGAGTCCAGTATTCATTCAGACACAGTCATCCCGGTGGTGGTAAGATACATCTGTAGCCACAGCTGTCCTGGGGCAGACTGACAGAAGCGTGGCTGCCAATCAGCGCCTACAGCCCCTCCGACCACCACCAACATTCATTCACATTCATACGTTGCATGTCTTTTTATGATGGTGGGGGAAGCTAGAACTTTTAACACCAGGGAACTCCTTTCTAAGGGTCGTCCACCAGAAAACTGTCACCATTTTGATCTATGAAATGACAGAGACGGACACAAACATTATTGTCTAATTTTTCCCACATATTAGAGCATTCAATTATTGTATACAAACAACATAGTTAAGTAAATTACCTTTGAAAATGCTGAATCTGCATAGAAGACTTTTTAATTTGAGGATATTTGATTGGTGTATACCTAGAGCCAATTAGTGGTAATCAACCTGTAAGTACTAAGCTAATTCTGGCTAATTCCTATCTAGCTGTTATCAACCAACAGACAGTAATGAAGTGTTGCTGGTGTTTAGGGTTAACAGCGTTGTGTGTGTAGTGTTGATTGTCTCATGTGTTTTCTGTTTTGCATGTAAGTTTGAAATATATTAAAGGTGTCCTGTGGCCTCGTTAAGTCTCTGCATTTTATCTGCCTATCGATTATGCAAAAGCAGAACGTGTTCCATGCCACTGAAATGGCAACTCATATTTGCACACAAAAACACTTCTGAATGGGTCAATACTGGTGTCTGGAATCAGCACCTGCAACCTTAGCTCACATAATCTATAGCAACAAAAACAACAACAACAATAACACACACACACACACACCGCTAAGCTCACTCTACAGATTTAGACCGCTCTTTGAGACTAATACGTCACCTTTCGGCTAGCGACATCTAAAGCAAACGTTCAATACAACTACAAAGCACCTCAGCGAATATACAGTATTTTGGCTTTGTGTGCGTAAGGTGTTCTCTCACACAAGGGATTCTATAAACCATTCTGACTGCATTCTGTTTCAGCCTGTTGGGCCTGAAGTCAGTCCTGCCGGTGCTGAAGTAGCCCTGTCTAATATGAGGGGATGATTTCTGTACTCGACCTGAATGAAAAGGGTCCTTAGGACATCTGTCTACATCACAGAGATGTCCTGTGGCCATGTTGGGAGAGAGAGAGAGGCAGAGCTAAGCTCCCTATCTGTCCCTCTGCCAAGTCCGTGAATGATTTCTAACCGCACCATTCACAATTAACTACAAAATAGCCCAGAGTGGCAGTGGAAGCTGTATGACCACTACTGCAGCAACAATGTTGGGTTTCAGATGGGTTTCAGACGGATGTGCAGGGTACAAACCGTACATGTCCCAGCATGCATTATTCAAGGAAGTACACTTGGATGCATTTTAGATCGTTCTCACAACTTCCCCACAGCGTCCATCAATTGTATGCAACAGTAATTCAATCAATGATTTTCATTGTATCTAAAGAACATGATAAGCTAGGCTAACTAATGAATTCAGCTTGCGAAATTATAAAGAATCACACACAAGCACAGCACAGAAATCACATAGGCTATGTAGGCTACTGGTTAACTAGCAGAGTAGTTAACCAGTGACCAGTTAACTCACTCACAAAGACTCAACTCCGATTACAAGTCCATTGTGGCAAGTCCTTCATGTGGCATGCATGGGGAGACGAACAGAAGAGGATATAAAGGACCCAAATAAAGAAAGAGACATATGAAAGAATAACAAAAGCATTCCAATAACGGCACATAACATGAGAAAAACATGCAAAACGAACATGAGACAAAATCTGAGGAAATATTGAAATCATAAAGGCAGAAATAGCATGCAAATAAACAGAGGCTGCGGAGTCCGGCATCCAGGACATAATCTGCTGCTCATGAAATGGAGCAAAATCCTGCAGTATTCCGTGAGGAGGGTTCGTGTCGAGCAGGGTGGATCCACCCAGACTAGCGCTTGTCTGACTAATGCTAGTGTTAGCCATGACAGACTGGCTGACTTAGGCTAGCGTTAGGCCACGAAAGACTGTCTGACTGAGGTTAGCGGTAGCCATCAAAGACTGTTTGACTAAGACTAGCATTAGGCCATGAAAGACTGTCTGACTAAGACTAGCGTTAGGCCATGAAAGACTGTCTGACTAAGGCTAGTGTTAGCCACAAAAGACTGACTAAACTAGCGTTAGCCATGAAAGACTGTCTGACTAAGGCTAGCGTTAGCCACGAAAGACTGACTAAGGCTAGCGTTAGCCATGAAAGACTGACTAAGGCTAGCGTTAGCCATGAAAGGCTGACTAAGGCTAGCGTTAGTCATGAAAGATTGTCTGACTAAGACTAGCGTTAGGCCATGAAAGACTGTCTGACTAAGGCTTTTGTTAGCCACAAAAGACTGACTAAGGCTAGCGTTAGCCATGAAAGACTGACTTAGGCTAGCGTTAGCCATGAAAGGCTGACTAAGGCTAGCGTTAGCCATGAAAGGCTGACTAAGGCTAGCGTTAGCCATGAAAGGCTGACTAAGGCTAGCGTTAGCCATGAAAGACTGACTAAGGCTAGCGTTAGCCATGAAAGGCTGACTAAGGCTAGCGTTAGTCATGAAAGACTGTCTGACTAAGGCTAGCGTTGGGCCACAAAAGACTATCTGTGGCTCTGGCACTCACTCCCTCCAGTTGAGTCTCATGCTGTCTGGGTCCTAGTGAACTACTAGGAACATCTACTCTCATATTGTAGAGCAGTCTCTCACTTGACTGCATGATGGAGGCATTTAAGGAAATTTTTGGCAAACTGTCAGACAGGCCTCAGATCTTAAAAACCAACTGTAGGAGAATAACAGGATTAGTTTTCACTCAAGTTACTGGTGGAAATTCTAGATCGTGTTAGTTAGAATATATTCCCACAAACATGATTTTCAGTTTGAGTCAATACTCGACAACAGTGTAGTCAGTGTGTTGTAGTTAGCAAAGGATCGTGGAGCATTGTGGCTTCTCACTGAACCCTTTCAAAAAATTTGAAAGATTTGCTGTTGTTATAATACAGATCACCAGTGTTGCTTTTATCATCTTTCCATCATAATCTGTTATTTCCATGTGAATAATGACGATAATTTGGCTGAATCATATATGTGGGGGTCGTACACAGACAGGGCCTATTTCCAATCCCATTTCCTCAGATAATTTACTGATTTTCTCAGATCTGACAGGGTCAGACACAGTTGTTTTCCCAGAGGTGTAGGAAGGGTTTCACCATTGTGAGTTATGAGCCGAGTTCTTGTCTTGCTGTTGCAGTCGACTCTAGAACTAGCACAGCTGGCATTACAAAACAGCTTTTTACTCCACAGTCTACCCGTATGGGAAGAACTGGGTCAGCCAGAGATACATTAAGATAATAAAGTACATGTCACATAGTGCGTTCAGACCCAGGGAGAGCATGCGATTGGCGGAGACTTACTTTCGTCAGGGTTGGGCGCTGCTAGGATGGCGCTGTGCTGCTTCTTCACCTGCTCCACATCCTCTGACAGCTTCTCTATACAACCCCGGATCTCCTCCACCTGCACAGGCACACATAACATCACCACATGAGCTAACGCTGCCTTCCTTTTGGCTGGGAAGTGGTGGGGTGGGAGGTGGGAGAAACGGAGAGTGACGTCACCCCTGAGGTCACCGCGTTACAGTAGACACCAACAACAGCTCGGAACAAAGATGGACGTTAGCTAGCTTTGTTTGCCAAACCAGTAGATAACACACTATGTGGTATTTCGCGCAAACAAAAGAGGTAGCGAACATGTCCTCAGATAACAGTTAGGGAATACTGAGTGTACGGCTGATTTAAGGAGACACAGATAAGACAGAAATGCTAATAAAACAGTATTACTAAAGTGTCATTTAGTTACACAGAGAGCTGCCATCTTGTTCAGGACTTCCAGAGTGAACTAGGGGTAGGTGTTACAGCCATTTTCATTGAATATTTATGGTTTATGTTTTGAGGTATGGCCTTGGATGAGTGATGGTTTTGTGTTATTGTTGTTTGTTTTGTTTCATGTGCCTAATGTCCTTTTGAGTTGGATTCCTGAGGACAGGATAGAGAGGTCAAGGGGAGTGTCTATATAGGACAAGGGGAAGTTGAATTCGGTAGGCCAAGGTGAAAGAGAGGAGTGTGGTTCAACACCTTAATTTGACCATACTCTCCGTATCTGTATTAGAACATTGGTTTTTGTAAGTTTATTTTTGGACGAATATCAAAAACTATGGATTTGGAACAATAAATTAATTTTCTTTGCAACGACTACAGAGCGAGAGAGGTGCGTCATTTAAGCCAAGCTCCTAACATTTCTCCCAGGCATGGAACAATGGACTATGGATAATCGGCACATACAGTAGGGTCGAGTGATACGAGATCACGAGTGGAGAAGGCGTTCCAGTTAAAACTGCATAATATCACGTAAATCACAACTTCCTGGGCCAAATGGAACGCGCCATGATCTTCTCTGTACAACCCTGGATCTCCCCGACCTGCACAAGTACAGCCGTCGGGCGGCAGGAAGCTCGGGAGGTAGGGTGGCTGGGGACAGCAAGGCCCCCGGATCCCAGCTTCCGGAGTGTGCCGAAGTGTCCTTGAGCGAGACACTGAACCCCAAAATCGCTCACATGCGTCACGGTCGCACAGTACTGTACCTAGTACGAAGCGAGAAGGTCCTGGGCCTTTCTGTGCAGAATGTGCATGTTCTCCCCGTCCTCGCAAGAGTGTCCCCCATAAAGAACCTAATACGAAAAACATGCAGAAGATCAGATTGCTAACGCTGTACGTCCCTCACGAAGACAGACAGGAGCACCTGGTTGGTCCCCAGACGGGGCCCACGCACGCTGCCTACTGTCTGCTCCCGGCTGCCCTTGGAGGAAGGACGACGGGATGGGTTAAGAGCAGGGGAAGAATTTCATCAGTGGACCCTCCTGTCATTTCGTGTGTGGGTTTCGGCGTCGCCACCTCATCACTGTGGGCTGTGTATGTCTCACTGTATGACAATAAAAGTTTGTTAGTTGTTTTGTTAACGTTGATGAGGTAATGAGTTTACCTCACTGTAAAGCTTTTTTGAATCTTGAATACGGACATGTGTTCAAGCTCCGGTCTAACAATCTAACTACGAGACGCTCCCCAAGCCGGTGCCCATAGCCAGCTGTACCACGAGGCTCCCTCTCTCTATGCGTTCGGCGTGGGAGAGCCCTGGCCATGGACACACACCCTCCCACCCTGGCTGAGGGTTAAGATGTTCAGTCCATCGATTGGCATCGATTGGCAGGAGGGCCCGACGGGGGCCCCGGTGGGACCCGCAGGCCGAGGGCGCGCTCGGCTCAAATCCTCTGCACCACGGGCCAACACTGAGTCCAATATTGACCGCTCATGATGACGATGTCCTCCGGGGCGGAGTTGTACAGAGCGTCAACACAATGCAGACGCCTCCCACACCAAAGGATTTATTAGTTAGTGAGAAAAACGTATTATATTCTTCTTATTCTTGTACGTGTACGCACATTCCCGTCCACGGGTATTGTGTACGTAGGGCAATGTCAGTTGTACACCTATAGGGCTATGTCAGTTGTGCATCTATAGATCTATGTCAGTTGTGCATCTATAGGGCTATGTCAGTTGTGCACCTATAGGGCTATGTCAGTTGTGCATCTATAGAGCTATGTCAGTTGTGCATCTATAGAGCTATGTCAGTTGTGCATCTATAGAGCTATGTCAGTTGTGCATCTATAGGGCTATGTCAGTTGTGCATCTATAGATCTATGTCAGTTGTGCATCTATAGGGCTATGTCAGTTGTGCACCTATAGGGCTATATCAGTTGTGCATCTATAGGGCTATGTCAGTTGTGCATCTATAGAGCTATGTCAGTTGTGCATCTATAGAGCTATGTCAGTTGTGCATCTATAGGGCTATGTCAGTTGTGCATCTATAGGGCTATATCAGTTGTGCATCTATAGGGCTATGTCAGTTGTGCATCTATATATCTATGTCAATTGTGCATCTATAGGGCTATGTCAGTTGTGCATCTATAGGGCTATGTCAGTTTTGCATCTATAGGGCTATGTCAGTTGTGCACCTATAGGGCTATGTCAGTTGTGCATCTATATGGCTATGTCAGATGTGCATCTATAGAGCTATGTCAGTTGTGCACCTATAGGGCTATGTCAGTTGTGCATCTATATGGCTATGTCAGATGTGCATCTATAGAGCTATGTCAGTTGTGCATCTATAGGGCTATGTCAGTTGTGCATCTATAGGGCTATGTCAGTTGTGCATCTATAGGGCTATGTCAGTTGTGCATCTATATATCTATGTCAGTTGTGCATCTATAGGGCTATGTCAGTTGTGCATCTATAGATCTATGTCAGTTGTGCATCTATAGATCTATGTCAGTTGTACACCTATAGGGCTATGTCAGTTGTGCACCTATAGGGCTATGTCAGTTGTGCATCTATAGGGCTATGTCAGTTGTGCATCTATAGGGCTATGTCAGTTGTGCACCTATAGGGCTATGTCAGTTGTGCATCTATAGGGCTATGTCAGTTGTGCACCTATAGGGCTATGTCAGTTGTGCATGTATAGAGCTATGTCAGTTGTGCATCTATAGAGCTATGTCAGTTGTGCATCTATAGGGCTATGTCAGTTGTGCATCTATAGATCTATGTCAGTTGTGCATCTATAGGGCTATGTCAGTTGTGCACCTATAGGGCTATATCAGTTGTGCATCTATAGGGCTATGTCAGTTGTGCATCTATAGAGCTATGTCAGTTGTGCATCTATAGAGCTATGTCAGTTGTGCATCTATAGGGCTATGTCAGTTGTGCATCTATAGGGCTATATCAGTTGTGCATCTATAGGGCTATGTCAGTTGTGCATCTATATATCTATGTCAATTGTGCATCTATAGGGCTATGTCAGTTGTGCATCTATAGGGCTATGTCAGTTTTGCATCTATAGGGCTATGTCAGTTGTGCACCTATAGGGCTATGTCAGTTGTGCATCTATATGGCTATGTCAGATGTGCATCTATAGAGCTATGTCAGTTGTGCACCTATAGGGCTATGTCAGTTGTGCATCTATATGGCTATGTCAGATGTGCATCTATAGAGCTATGTCAGTTGTGCATCTATAGGGCTATGTCAGTTGTGCATCTATAGGGCTATGTCAGTTGTGCATCTATAGGGCTATGTCAGTTGTGCATCTATATATCTATGTCAGTTGTGCATCTATAGGGCTATGTCAGTTGTGCATCTATAGATCTATGTCAGTTGTGCATCTATAGATCTATGTCAGTTGTACACCTATAGGGCTATGTCAGTTGTGCACCTATAGGGCTATGTCAGTTGTGCATCTATAGGGCTATGTCAGTTGTGCATCTATAGGGCTATGTCAGTTGTGCACCTATAGGGCTATGTCAGTTGTGCATCTATAGGGCTATGTCAGTTGTGCACCTATAGGGCTATGTCAGTTGTGCATGTATAGAGCTATGTCAGTTGTGCATCTATAGAGCTATGTCAGTTGTGCATCTATAGGGCTATGTCAGTTGTGCATCTATAGATCTATGTCAGTTGTGCATCTATAGGGCTATGTCAGTTGTGCACCTATAGGGCTATATCAGTTGTGCATCTATAGGGCTATGTCAGTTGTGCATCTATAGAGCTATGTCAGTTGTGCATCTATAGAGCTATGTCAGTTGTGCATCTATAGGGCTATGTCAGTTGTGCATCTATAGGGCTATATCAGTTGTGCATCTATAGGGCTATGTCAGTTGTGCATCTATATATCTATGTCAATTGTGCATCTATAGGGCTATGTCAGTTGTGCATCTATAGGGCTATGTCAGTTGTGCATCTATATGGCTATGTCAGATGTGCATCTATAGAGCTATGTCAGTTGTGCACCTATAGGGCTATATCAGTTGTGCATCTATAGGGCTATGTCAGTTGTGCATCTATAGAGCTATGTCAGTTGTGCATCTATAGAGCTATGTCAGTTGTGCATCTATAGGGCTATGTCAGTTGTGCATCTATAGGGCTATATCAGTTGTGCATCTATAGGGCTATGTCAGTTGTGCATCTATATATCTATGTCAATTGTGCATCTATAGGGCTATGTCAGTTGTGCACCTATAGGGCTATGTCAGTTGTGCATCTATATGGCTATGTCAGATGTGCATCTATAGAGCTATGTCAGTTGTGCACCTATAGGGCTATGTCAGTTGTGCATCTATATGGCTATGTCAGATGTGCATCTATAGAGCTATGTCAGTTGTGCATCTATAGGGCTATGTCAGTTGTGCATCTATAGGGCTATGTCAGTTGTGCATCTATAGGGCTATGTCAGTTGTGCATCTATATATCTATGTCAGTTGTGCATCTATAGGGCTATGTCAGTTGTGCATCTATAGATCTATGTCAGTTGTGCATCTATAGATCTATGTCAGTTGTACACCTATAGGGCTATGTCAGTTGTGCACCTATAGGGCTATGTCAGTTGTGCATCTATAGGGCTATGTCAGTTGTGCATCTATAGGGCTATGTCAGTTGTGCACCTATAGGGCTATGTCAGTTGTGCATCTATAGGGCTATGTCAGTTGTGCACCTATAGGGCTATGTCAGTTGTGCATGTAGGTCCATGTCCGTTGTGCATGCAGGGCTGTCAGTGATCAGAGTCTGTCGGGGGAAACTGTTGATAGCTGTGATACTTTCCCCCTTCTATTGTCTGCAGACAGACAGCAGCACGCACTCTCTCTGCGGAATCCCAATTTAGCTTGTCTATGTCATCAGACGACCCTCCACCAACTTCTGTATTCACTTCACCGCTCCTTTCAAAAGCCTGTTACGTAAAGCCCCATTGCCAGACAGCGAGATGGATACGTTGTAAACAGACACAGCCCCTCTGGGTGACGGATGGCCATGCCAATGCTGTTACTCCTGCACTGGCCAGGGGCATTTTAAGTGATATGAAACGAAAATGTAAAACCTGTGTCATTCCTTTGTTGGACTGGTTCATGCAGTTCACCTCCCCCTCTTTTTTTATTTTTTAAACATGTTCACCTGTTTTGTCTTTTGAACACCACCCTGGAGTCCAGCACAGTCCAGAAGGTTGGAAGGCCTACAGCTAAGCCAGGTTTAATGACTCCACTACCCAGAAGTCTCACCGGCAGGCGTTCAGAATCCCAGCCCTCCCGGGTCCTAGTGCCTGCTGGGTCACGGTCCTGCCTGGGGAGCACTAACCTGACGCGCCAGATGGTTTATCACACGCAACCATCTGGAAAGGCGTCGTTTGGAAAAGGGCAGGCGCTTAAAAAAAAAAAAACATCGGTGATTGGATGAACCATCTGTCTATCACCCGTCTATCACAGGCTATCACGTCATAGGCTGTCGTCACCCCTAAACCACGCCCCTAGCTGCCAGTGGTTTCTCCTCATAGGACGCCGGTTGGCCCGAGTAAATTTTGATAGGAGCACAAATGGACTTGAGCCCGGGCAGATGGATCCGTGTAGAGGAACAGGATGTGAGCTTACAAGAGCAGGAAGGTCTCACCGGACCAGGTGAGCACACCATCAAACACTAAACAAGTCATTGATTAGCCAGAGACAGATCACCTGGTTCCTCTGCAGTATCGGTTGCCTGAGGGGGAATTAATTAGCAGTATCACAGTATCCCCACTGCTGCATTGACTAACAGCTGTCCACTCTATTTTAAGATTATTCTTTTTTGCTAGAAAAGAGTTTACACAGTTTCACTGTAGTCAATATACTCTTTTTTAATAACAAACAAACTGTCCGTGAAGGTACATTAAAGAATCCGAACCTAGATGGAGGTATTCACTGTCAGATAAGACCGACGGGTTGTAAGTGTTTCAAAGAGGCATGAGGCAGTTAGAGGTCGACGTGAAAAGTGTGCACCTTCACTCCTGTCAGCGTTGAGGCACTGAGGCTCGTAACATCAGAGAGGAAGGTCTCTCTCTGGACATGAGGCACTGAGGCTCGTAACATCAGAGAGGAAGGTCTCTCTCTGGACATGAGGCACTGAGGCTCGTAACTTCAGAGAGGAAGGTCTCTCTCTGGACATGAGGCACTGAGGCTCGTAACTTCAGAGAGGAAGGTCTCTCTCTGGACATGAGGCACTGAGGCTCGTAACTTCAGAGAGGAAGGTCTCTCTCTGGACATGAGGCACTGAGGCTCGTAACTTCAGAGAGGAAGGTCTCTCTCTGGACATGAGGCACTGAGGCTCGTAACTTCAGAGAGGAAGGTCTCTCTCTGGACATGAGGCACTGAGGCTCGTAACTTCAGAGAGGAAGGTCTCTCTCTGGACATGAGGCACTGAGGCTCGTAACTTCATAGAGGAAGGTCTCTCTCTGGACATGAGGCACTGAGGCTCGTAACTTCAGAGAGGAAGGAGGAATCAGAGAGGAAGGAGGAATCAGAGAGGAAGGAGGAATCGGAGAGGAAGGAGGAATCAGAGAGGAAGGTCACTCTCTGGACAAAAGCACTGGAAAACCTGGGGGGAGGACTTGGGTGCTCTAATGACCCCCGCACACACACACACACGCACACACACACACTTCTCTCTCTCTCTCTCTCTCTCTCTCTCTCTCACACACGCACATACACACACACCCACACACACTTTCACACACTTTCACACACACACACACACACACACACACACACACACACACACACACACACATGCACACACACACACAGACTTGCACACACACACACACACACACACACACACACACACACACACACACACACACACACTCGCACACACACACACACACACACACACACACACACACACACACACACACACACACACACACACCCCAAGTCTTTTATTAGCACCCCCCTCTACTGGTTCATCAATCAGTATGCAAATTACTCAAATGTCCCCTGTTTAAACACACAAATGAAACATAATCCTGCTGTATTTGCATACGTAGCTCCTCCCCTTTCCCTGTATGTTGGTGTTCTGTGGCGTGTATATTAAAATAACACGGCAAGATCGTCCCTAATGAAGAACCCTGACCCTGAAACGAACAGTTACTGTCCACTGGGAGGTGACTCACACCCATAGTTAATCTCTGTCCACTGAAGGTCATTTTAGACATGACGGCGGCTATTTAATCGTTTTTCAATAAACTGTTATGATTTAATGGTGAGAGTAAACCTCGCCTCACCTCTCCCGGGTGACACCTACAGCGGTCTCACCTTCAGAACTGGGCTGACGGGACAGACGTGACGCATGTCACTAAACATGACTCTGCATATGCCACCTACTGTAGAAACACACTCATTATATTCGCTGCCCATCTGGCCACACTGACGCTGAGCGGTCACCATGTGGAAATACCGTAGTAATATCTGCTGTATAATAGCAATGGATCGACAGTAAAACACCCCCACAGTACTGCTTTGTACTTCTATTACTACTATTATACCTATCTTTTACCTCATGAATAGCTATTGATTTTCTTTTGTGATATCCATACATTTTACTACATGAACAGCTATCTTTAAAAAAAATAAAAATATAAATAAAAAAAAGCTATTGTGTGTGTCATGTGATCACTGGACCTGGTGGACCTAAGTGGCCCAGCTGGGCTCGGCAGACGACAGCACGCTCGGATCGACACTCACCTGCTCAAAGAACTCATCCATGAAGTGGTCCCGGTCCACCTGAACGACTTCCTCGTCATCATCGCTGTCCTTAGCCTGCGACAGGAAGACAGGGACATTATCAGACACGTCTCCACGGTTACGGCTCAACGCTATTTTCAACATGGAGTCCCGCCCGGTGTACACTGTAGATAACATGTACACAGTACCATAGATCTATAGATAACCATACCATAAACTATAGATAACATCACTACTTACACACTACCATGTAAATCTATAGATAACATCACAACTGTGTCACTCCTGTGATGGTGTAAACTATAAATAGATCGGCCGGTAGATACTTTGTTGATCCCGGGGGGAAATGGCAGAAAACAGAGTATGTCACTGATGGTGTTCGAAAACGCGGACAAAAACACACAAATATTCCAAAAAAAACAAAAAGCTGCAGCAGCTGGCTACCACTACGACAGCAAGGCGCCATGTCAGCTCCAGGGAGAGAGGACAGATAACATGTACACTACTGTGTCAACTAAAGATAGCATGTACACTACTGTGTCAACTACAGATAACGCGCACAGTACTGCATTCAGATACACGTGTAAACAGCACACAGTGCAGCATTGAGATTGTCTTCCCTCGTCCAATGAGCAGGCAGAGAACAAGTCCTCTAACTGTGACAAAATGGTGGCGAGTGAGTGCGGTGTCGGTGCTGTCAGTGGTTATATACTTGGCGATGCACTGGGAGTGACCCTGGGGAAAACGCCTGGCCGACCCCACACATCACACTCACACACACACACACAAACACACACGAGAAACACTCGCTGAGCCATGTTCACTCCATCACTAAACACAACAAGGTTAAATGATAGGGAGAGAGAGCGAGAGAAAGAGAGGGAGGGAGAAAGAGAGAGAGAGAGAGGGAGGGAGAAAGACAGAGAGAGAGAGAGAGAGAGAGAGAGAGGGGAAGAGAGAGATTGCGTGTTTACATGTAAGAGAGCGAGAGAGAGAGAGAGATAAAAAGAACATGA
>NC_140247.1:14369195-14474195 GCF_949987555.1 Borostomias antarcticus | reverse complement strand
TGCTACAGACAGAACAGAACAGAACAGAACCAACCCTGCTGCAGAACAGAACAGAACAGAACAGAACCAAACCTGCTACAGACAGAACAGAACAGAACCAACCCTGCTGCAGAACAGAACAGAACAGAACAGAACAGAACAGAACAGAACAGAAAAGAACAGAAAAGAACAGAACAGAACAGAAACAACCCTGCTGCAGAACAGAACAGAACAGAACAGAACAGAACAGAACAGAACAGAACAGAACCAACCCTGCTGTAGAACAGAACGGCCCCCTGCTGCTACCCTTGGCTCTCTGCTCTTTGTTTCCCCACCTCTGCTTTGCGCCATTCTCTATGAGCCTGTTCTGCTAAGTGCTTACTGTGCTTTGATTATGATTCACTTAAATATCATATTAGAGACTACAGGAATAGCTAACACATAATGGCCGACCATGTAGGCACCTTCTCTGTAACTATTTGTGCACTCTAATGTTAGTCATGTCTCTCTTATGAAGTATCTAGCCCATGTTTATTGCTCTGTATATGTTCTTAGCCAGTAGACAAACATTTTTCAGGAGCTTGCTCGATCGTCTTGTTGAGGGAAGTCAGGGAAGAATTTTTACAGCTCACTTTTCTGGCCCCCCGGGTGAAACTGTTTTTTTGCTTCCCTCCGGAATATGTAGGGGTGAGACCTATGCTGCCCCCCCCCCCCACTGCTCTCTGTAAAGCGCATTGTGTTGCCTCTGTGTATGAAATGCGCTATACAAATAACGTTTGATTTGATTTGATTTGCTGCAGACAGAACAGAACAGAACCAACCACTGAAGAACAGAACAGAACCAACTGCTGCAGAACAGAACAGAGCCACTGCAGAACAGAACAGAACAGAACAAGGCCACTGCAGAACAGAACAGAACAGAACTAACCCTGCTGCAGACAGAACAGAACAGAGCCAGTGCAGACAAAACAGAACCAACCGCTGAAGAACAGAACAGAACCAACTGCTGAAGAACAGAACAGAACTGCTGCAGAACAGAACCCGACAGCGCGCCGGAGGGGGTGGAACAGCAGGCTAGTCAAGGCGGTGTGGAGACAGATGGACTTTACGCACTTACAGTACGGCCACTTCTGATGCCCCGCTGAGGTAAAAACTGTTCCAATTTCAGATGATTCGTTTTTAGAGTATGTACTCCACTTCCTCAGACACCACCGCTGAATACCGCCCCCCCGAAACTCAACACAGTGAACCATCAACTCCCTGGAAACACCAAACTCCCTGATCGACACCCGAGGTCCGAACGTTCCCGACCGTGAACCCGATCCAGCGCGGAGGTCGTGCTGTTACCGAGCGACAGGTCTCCAGGCGTGAGAACAGCCCATAATATAAAAGTCCAAGCCCATCTCGCTGGGCCCGTCTGTGAGGCAGAACCGCTGTGCTACACTACATTAACTGGGTAACCCCGATTACTGTCGGAGCTGTGTCTGTCCCACTCACCCCTGCTCTGTTCTGGGCCGTAAGCGGGCTGGATCCAAGCGTGCCAGAGGAGCACTGTGAAAGTTTCAGCGCCAGAACCGGGCCCCCGGGCTGGTCTTCCTGAGCCTGGCCGGGATGAGCCTTCAGAACCATCCCAGGCATGCTGTATTCACAGAGTCACACAGAGAAGGAAGAATCCCTTCTTCTACGGTCTGCATGCTGTCGTCACAATGGACGGATATACATATAAATATGCCTCCAGGGCAGCTCACTGCACTGTACTACCTCACAACTGACCTGGCCTGAGAGAACGACATACCTCTCAAATACTAGCGATATCAAAGGTACATAATAAGAAGAAGAAGAAGAAGAAGAAGAAGAAGAAGAAGGACAATAATAATAATAATAAGAATAAGAATAAGAATAATGTCAATTAATCAAGGTTATATAAATCATTCTAAAATGTAAATAAATAAAGGCAAAAAAAAAAAAAGAAGCAAAATCCCACCCCCGACAGTAATTACCTCCACTATCCATCGTGATAAATTCTTTGGGCTCATGAGAGAGGAGGAACTAATAAATTCTGAGCTCATGTAAATATAACATAAAACAGCTGCACGCAGCATCTAGCTACAGTAGCTGTTAGATCAGCAAATATTTACCCTGTCACTCATTCATCTGGCATGTTGAAAGATGAGACCAGCTGCTTTAGACCAACACATCTTATATTGTTTTATTGGATGAGGAGGGAGGGAGGTAGAGGAGGGAGAGAGGTAGAGGAGGGAGGTAGAGGAGGGAGGGAGGTAGAGGAGGGAGGTAGAGGAGGGAGGGAGGTAGAGGAGGGAGGGAGGTAGAGGAGGGAGGTAGAGGAGGGAGAGAGGTAGAGGAGGGAGGTAGAGGAGGGAGGGAGGTAGAGGAGGGAGGGAGGGAGGTAGAGGAGGGAGGTAGAGGAGGGAGGTAGAACGGTGTTCTGTACCCGACCCCCAAACTAAGGGACGTGACATTGGCCCTGCAGTAAAGATGTCTACATAAAATACTACATACATTACCACCCTCTGCAATTTGTGTGTGTGTGTGTGAGTATATGTGTGTGACTGTGTGTGTATGGGTGTGTGTGTGTGTGTGTGTGTGTGTGTGTGTGTGTGTGGGAGGGGTATTGAGTGTATGTACAGTATGAACTATGCAGGTAGAGGTGTGCAGCGTCGTGCTCATTGTGTGTGCTGTCGTGGAGGGAGAGCGCTCCGGTTTCACAGATAGCCTAAACACGCCGTCGTGATCATCTGCCTCCCACACACACACACACACACACACACACACACACACACACACACACACACACACACACACACACACACACACACACACACAAGAGGCACCACAGTGCTGGTGGGTTGGGTTGGTGGAGGAACGGACCACTGCTCAGCGAGCACGGCCCATTATGTATACAAGGCCGGCGTGGCCAGTAAAAGGTTTCATGCAAGTCAGAGTTCTATTGGGTTCTACTGGGTTCTACTGGGGCCAGCAGCGCCAGTGATGTCTTGATGACAGCCTTGGCTCCTCCACGACCTCAGCAGCCTCCAAGCATTTGGATACCTCCATTCTTCTCTATTCTATTCTATTCTATTCTATTCTATTCTATTCTATTCTGTTCTGTTCTGTTCTGTTCTGTTCTGTTCTATTCTATTCTATTCTATTCTATTCTATTCTTCTCTATTCTATTCTATTCTATTCTATTCTATTCTATTCTATTCTGTTCTATTCTATTCTATTCTATTCTATTCTATTCTATTCTATTCTAGCCTGACACTCACTCCCACCCAGAACGGAGAGAGATGCTGAGGCCTGGTCTGCTGTCTCTCTCTCTCTCTCTCTCCTCTCTCTCTTTCTCTCTCTCTCTGTGTAAGAGGAAGCACGCCAGCTAGCGAGGGCGAGTGCACATATGTGTACACGCGTGCGTTTATGTGCGTATTAATCAGATTCGTTTGACTGACTGCACTCTGGCTGTTACAGCCCTGCAGCCTACTGTAGATGGAGCTATGGAGACGGATAAGAGAGAGAGAGAGAGAGAGAGAGAGAGAGAGGGTCAAAGGAAGAGCGAGGCTGTGGGGGAGGGGACAGAGGAGGAGAAGGAAGAGAGGGAGTGGGGGATGGGAGAGAGCGAGAGGGAGGGAGGGGAAGATGGACGCGGTGGCGTGGGGGAGGGGGAGAGAGACCGTAACGCACATGATATAGGTTAAACAGCATCTGTTACCACCTCCCAAAAAGAAAAAGCGCCTCCTCGTTCTCATTTTCACGAGAGGGCAGGCAGTGATCCATCTGCAGGGGTCATCCATCCCTCCATCCATCCCCCAATCCATCTCTCCCTCCATCCCTCCATCCCAACCCCCCCACCCATATCTCAGCTCCCCTGTCAGCCTCAGTTATACAAGGCTGGCTGCTTTCAGGTGGGGGTTGAATACTAATTCCACGGGCGCCGCTACTCTACCCGCAGGTCCATCTGCGCTACACCGCGCCCGTCGGCCACCCCCGTCGCTAACACTCCTCGATCGTCCAGGTAACCTCCTCGGCTTTATCGTCACAGTGCTGAGGGGGCGGTTCCGCGGACGCCTCGTGGTGGGGCAGTCTGGGAATTGTAGGCCAAGCGGTCCGGCGTCGGCATGACGCAGCCGCCCCCGCGCTCGGCGTTTACGTAGCGTCTCGTGTTACGCGCCGCAACGTCCGCACAGGTACCTGAGGTAAACAGCGGGGCGCGGAGATGGGCGCCAGCTGTCAAACAAACAGACAGAGACGCCGCTCCGGACTTCCTCTCTTTAACTCTCCCTGTCAGTCTGTGTACACCTCTGCCGGGCTATAAAAAGCAGTGATTGTCAGTGTCCATGTTCTTTTACCAACCGCCATTCTGATGCTGTGAGGGGCCAGAGGATAAAATGGCAGAGTGCCGGGGTTATTATGGCCTATAATGGAGACGCGGTGTAGCAGCGTCGAGACTGACTCAGCGAAAAACCCAGGGGAGTGTCTTAAGTGAACCAGCGAACAAGGTCAGTGTGCGAGAGATGGACTTGGGATATAGTAGCAACCTTGGGCTCTGGGACTACAATACCCACACCCTGGACTGTAAAAACCGTACAAATGGACTACAACACCCAGAGTCCGGACTATACTCTGACAGCCTCTGGACTACAACACCCAGAGTCCGGACTATACTCTGACAGCCTCTGGACTACAACTCAAGAGAAATAAGAAAACTTGAATCTACTTTAATCTAAACGAATTCATTTCCACTGGTCATAAAAAGCTGTGCATATTCACAATGCTGCTCGAACACAGAAGCAGTTTCCTTCCATGAATAAATGAGTGATTGAAACTATGGATTGAATAACAGATTGTTTTCTAGACTGTGGAAAAAAAACAATAAAGAACCTAATCCTCCCACGCATAAGTGGCAAACCTCCAATTCCCCTTTCAGAAGAATCCATAAAACCTTAATATAGCTCATCTATCAGCCCATGAGATGTCAGTACGATGGGGGAGGGGGGTGATCGCCTGAGGGGGGTTCAGAACGTGCCACGGTGAGGTAACTCAGATGTTTCAGACCAAATACAGGAGTCAGAACAAACGACACAATGTTGGGATACGATGAGACGGATGAGCGTTTGTTACTTGTTACCTTAGCTAATTGTCTAGATTCACTGGGTATCTATTCATCATAAATGACTTAAACAGACTTGAACAGCAGGAAGACTAACAAATGTTGGCATGTGGCTTTTAATAACTCAAGTGTTGACTCCCTGTATCCCCGGCCCCTGTCCTCACCCCCTCCCACCCCCCCCCCTCTCCTCTCGTCTCCCAGGGGAACCACAGATGAGAAATGGAGACAGGTTCCAGTAACTGCCAAGGCCTCCTCAAGACATTATAACATAACCAATTCCCAGAATTCAATGAGTCATGTAATCAATACATAATCTGGAGGGCGAGGGGTGGTTTGACAAATCGGTTCTGGGCACAACATGCCGAAGCGTCCTGTCGTTGCTCTCACGACCGCCTGTCCTGTCCTGTCCTGTCCTGTCCTGTCCTGTCCTGTCCTGTCCTGTCCTGTCCTGTCCTGTCCTGTCCTGTCCTGTCCTGTCCTGTCCTGTCCTGTCCAGATCTCTCTTGGATCTTCACCGGCGCAGATGTACTTTTAATGCATGTTTTTTTTTTTCTTGCTAAGAGCAAATTGCCAATTAGGAAGATGAAGCTGTATCGGTTTATTGACTGATCGACTTTCTGCTGCCTCACCAAATTCCCCCGCCGTCGTAGGAGGTGAAGAGCTACCCTCCACCCCCCCCCCGCCCCCCCACGCGCACACTCTCTCCGCTCATGAACACCAGAGGAAGTAGGTGATCAATTACATATTAATCTCAGCCAGAACAGAGCTGCTGAAACCAGCCTATATAAACGAGGTTACCCTGTAAGCCTCTGAAGACAGGCCTCTGAGTAATCGACATCCACGCTCACAGCACACGTGAACGCTGGAGTGTACTAAGCATTTTACGGTCAGGATATTTCCATTCCGAGGGGAAATGGAAGCGTGGAGGTGCTGGCTGCTGGGAAAATCAAACGCGGTAATGACGGTGAGTAAGAGGCTGAGAGCTGAACTCAAACTGGGAGAGAGAACTGACCCGTAGGTGGTGACAGGGGTGAACTGGGTTTCTGCTGCCTTCTGGGAAATTAGGAGTAGGATCATTCCAGTTATGTAAATCCCCCCCCCCCCCTTTCTCTACTTAAAGTGCATTGTGTTGCCTCTGTGTATGAAATGCACTGTATAATAAATAAAGTTCGATTTGATTTTGATTTGATGAATGTGTGCTATGATTAATGACTGATTCTTCAGGTCTGTCAGAGCAAATTCATAAATCAAATCAAATTCAAATCAGCAATATTCAACTCTGTCTTATGTCCCTACCATAGTAATATATCTACTGTAGTAGCATTCGTTTTTATGTATAGATGCAAAGTACGTTTTCGATTCTCTGATCTAATCTCTGGTCTAGTCTCTGTGACACTTTCTGGATCATGCAAATTGACACAGCAAGTGATAAACAACCAGCCCAATGGTTTTACTGAAACATCATCAGAATAAAATGTGACATTATTATGACAGGATTTCAGAGGATGATCAAATATAAGGCTGCTCCTATTCTTGTGTTGTAATATTGTAATTACTATATATACAGTACAAAGGAAGACCTATAAAAAAGCAACTTCATGAAGAGTTAGAGTCGGAAGAGTTACTTCTTAATTGCAACATACTACATAGAATGAAGATGCTGAGAATGCTAACCTTTTATATTCTTTCACTTTTTTAGAATGAGAAAACCTATTGACATGAATGTCTGTGGGCATGTCAATACCCGGTGGTATTCCCCAGGGGTTTTACAGACAGAATCTGAATGGAACTGCGTTTGAACACTCTAAGAAAACATGATCTCATCTCTAAGCTGTGACTCATACATTCCCGACTCTGAACACTTAAAAGGATATCTACTGTAGACACTACCGTGACTACCGACAGTGACCGTGACTCAAATATAATATGATAATGGAACCGTGGCTGCATGCCTTCCTTCTAAAGAATGTGAACCCTACAGATACTAGGCCTAGGGACCACAGAGTCCTCGGTACGTTCTAGAACAGCTCCATGGAATGACGTGACCTTCTAATCCACCTGTGTCCATCTCTGACTGCCCAGGCATGGGAGGTAACTCTACCTATAAGCACAGACCTCTGACCAGCTTAGCATTCCCTTATATCTACCTTAACCATCAGTAGGTAAAATAGAATACTGACCCAAGATCAGCTGTCTGGAGACAACCTCACTACTCTACAACCTGCGTGATCAAAGCCTGTTCTGGGCTGAGTTTCCCAGAGGCGTCGTAGCGCTACGTTCCTTGTAGCGCTACGATGAACGCCGTAGCTTACGATGAACGTAGCGTTACGATGAACGCCGTAGCTTACGATGAACATAGCGCTACGATGCCTCTGGGAAACTCAGCCCTGATAGGTTCATCTCATTTGGCCAGGCTCTAAGCCTGTTTTTGATTGGTTCATCTGGCTTGGACAGGCCGTGGGGCTGAGGGAGCAGGAAGGGAGCCAGCCGGAGTAATTACTCATCACGTTCATTTAGAGGATGAAGTTGTTGACAGGGAAGTAAGCGATCAGACAGAAACGCCCAGTCAGCAAGTCTACAATAACCTCGACTGACATTTGAAACTGCAAGCTGCACTTTATACACTCTGCGCAATGAAAGAAGTAGGCATGAAGCGAAGTACCGATTCTCCAACGACTTGATTCCTTGGAGAGCTCCTTTTCAAGGCTTGTTCCTGAGGGACATGCGGTACTGTGAAAACATCCAGGTACTCTTGTTTCAGTTCAAATGTAAAACACGCCACCCATCAATCCACAAGTCCTGAAAATGATATGGCCGGCAATGTAACTCCATCCAAATCCACAGCTGAACCATATATACATATCGGGAACAAGATACAGGTAACACTGTTCTGCAACGTGCGATCCAAAGTGATCCAGAGAATCCAAACAAGAAACAATGTGAACTACAAATGGTGCTTTGAGAGCACAGACCTCCGCCCATGAAGGCATTTTGTGGACATGTTTGGTATTGCTGCATTTGATCGGCCGAGAGCTTTATGCCAGTCCAAACCCTGTGTCTCTGTGACCTTCCCATGTCGAGATATGGCCATGTTTCAATTCCCCCCAATGACTGCACTGTTGTTTCAATTCCCCCCATTGACTGCACTGTTGTTTCAATTCCCCCCATTGACTGCACTGTTGTTGGGGCGGAGGTCACGATGTATCAACCTGTCAGAATACGTCAGCGGGCCGGAGTGTGACAGACATGACATCACCTCTCAGACCACGGCTATGCGGCTGGAAACCCTCATGAAATATTTCTGAAATGGAATTGGGATTGGATATCATCATTACTGCATGTGGGAGGAAGCTTGAATGAATATTTCAACTACACCTTCCATTACCAGTTGAGATGGTTGTTATTAACAAAGTTATACTGAAGGCAACATTTTCGAAATGGCACACTTTAAGAAGATCTATCTATCTATCTATCTATCTATCTATCTATCTATCTATCTATCTATCTATCTATCTATCTATCTATCTATCTATCTATCTATCTATCTATCTATCTATCTATCTATCTATCTATCTATCTGTCTGTCTGTCCATTCATTCGGGTCATCTGTCTTGAATGGGGCATGTCCGTTCTAGGAGCTGTATTTCTAGGTCAGATTTGTGGGTCAGATGAGAGAGGATTCTCCCTCACCCTCTCCTCTCCTCTCCCACCTCTGACTCCTCCTCCTCTTCCTTCCCTGCTGGACCTCTGTGACGCTGTCACCGCCATTTCAGGCTTAATTACTTTCAGGGGGGGTTGATAGAGTGCAAATGCAGATCTCACTGCCATAATGAGTTTGTGAGGTGACTGAAAAACGCTCACCACTCTTATAGGTCTATATAGGTTTATTGGAAATGAACCCCATTCAGGTTCAGGATTATTATGGTGCCTGTGTTGTGTGTGTGTGTGTGTGTGTGTGTGTGTGTGTGTGTGTGCGTGCGTGTGTTTGTGTGTTGCATGCGATTGTGCATGTGCTTGAGCGTGTGTGTGTGTGTGTGTGTGTGTGTGTGTTAGTGTGTGTGTGTGTGTGTGTGTGTGTGTGTGTGTGTGTGTGTGTGTGTGTGTGTGTGTGAGAGTGTGTGTGTTGCGTGTGATCGTGCATGTGCGTGAGTGTGTGTGTGTGTGTGTGAGTGTGTGTGTGTGTTGCGTGTAATCGTGCATGTGCGTGTGTGTGTGTGTGTGTGTGTGAGAGTGTGTGTGTTGCGTGTGATCGTGCATGTGCGTGTGTGTGTGTGTGTGTGTGTGTGTGTGTGTGTGTGTGTGTGTGTGTGGGTGTGTGTGAGAGTGTGTGTGTTGCGTGTGATCGTGCATGTGCGTGAGTGTGTGTGTGTGTGTGTGTGTGAGTGTGTGTGTGTGTTGCGTGTAATCGTGCATGTGCGTGTGTGTGTGTGTGTGTGTGTGTGTGAGAGTGTGCGGTACCAGTGAATAGCTCCCGGTTTAGCGGCGGTGGTGACTGCCCTTGGCAGAGGATGACCTCACAGAACACAATGTCCCAGCATCCTCCCCTCTCCACAGACACCAAGGTTATATGTAGCAGCAGGGACAGCCAAACATCTTGGAATATATAAAAAGCTAAGGGCACGTTGGGGTAATGTCGCCCCAGAGTCTCTGAACCTCCGCTGACATGCACAGCAGCTGACTGGGTCCCATGATGCAGACGAGAGACCGAACCAGGAAGCTACAAACACAACCGCTCGCTTGCTGGATCACTCTCAAAACCTGACTCTGACGACGACTACCACCACGACGCGACACGAGCGTTCGATACGGACCCCAGAATTCACATGACGCAAATCCTCAACCCTACCATTAATCTGATCAGTCCTAATCTGTCCTATCCTTAATCTGACCAATCCCTAATCTGACCAATCCTAATCTGACCTATCGTTGATATGATCAATCCTAATCTGACCTATCGTTGATATGACCGATCCTAATCTGACCTAACCTTGATATGACCAATCCTAATCTGACCTATCCTTGATATTGATCAATCCTAATCTGACCTATCCCTTAATCCGACCGATTCTTAATCTGTATATCTGTATGAGGCGTCGAGTGTTAGAATGTGTGTGGGGCGACGGGGTGGGGGAGGGGGTCTCCGGTACTGAATTAACCGTTAATGCCAGGGGCACGACGGGTGCGGACGATCAAGGGGTGGAGCTCATATCAGGGGGTAAAGCTCATATCAGGGGGCGGAGCTCATACGTAATACATGAGCAGCTTTGGGATTCACTCCCGGCCAGCGACGATGGCAGGGCCATCAAATAACACCCTGTCATAAATCACGCGACATATACCCCCCATGAGCACACACACACACACACACACACACATCCTAGTAGACTATCTACTGACTGATGAGGTCTGCTAGTGGAAAGTGGATAGAGGGAGAGGAGAAGGAGAAGGAGGAGTGAGAGGGGGAGGAGGAGGAGGAGGAGGGAGAGGAGGGAGAGGAGGAGGAGGAAGAGGAGGAGGGAGAGGGGGAGGAGGAGGAGGAAGAGGAGGACGGAGAGGGGTATGGGGAGGAGGAGGAGGGAGAGGGGGAGGAGAAAGAGGAGGAGGGAGAGGGGGATGGGAAGGAGGAGGAGGAGGAGGGAGAGGGGGAGGAGATTCACATCTATGAGATAAGATGAGCAGAGATGATATAATGATTTTTTCTTTTTGTCAACTTGACTCGCATCACAATACGTCTGTAATCATGGAGGCGGCTGGCGCCGCTAGGTGCTCTGCTCACAGATGATCGCGCCGCTTGCCAACCTGCGACGAGAACCGCGGGGACGCTGAGCACGCCGCCCGAAGCTCAGCGACCCGGGAGCTTTCTAATACTCAAATCTCCTTCACGCCTGACTTGTCTTGTGGACAGGTGTGGAGGACAAAAATGCTAAAAGTCTTAGCTTGTATATCAAAACCCTCGTGGGCGCTGGCGGGCGCCATTTTTATTTATTATTTTAGAGCTTTCTAATATGGTATTAAGCTTTGCAACTTGGAATCTTACATAAGGGTGGCCAGACTGTATAACATCAGAATGATATTTCCATTCAAATCCGTCATTTAAAAAAAAAGCTTTCTGAAAGCAACAAGCAGAATACACATGAACAGAGTAGACTATTCACAGGAACACAGTTATTTACTGAAATATTTCCATCCAACTGTATTTAGTATTTTTTATTTTGGTGTTTTTTGTATTTTGTATTCTATATTGTGGCTACTCTTCTGATCGTACCCGTACCCTGTATCACAAATAAACCGACAGGATCTATGTGCTACTAACCCTGTTATGTGCTACTAACCCTGTTATGTGCTACTAACCCTGTTCTGCCTTCCCTCTCCCTAGTGCCTCTCTCTCTCCCTCCTATCTTCTAACCAGGTCCAGTGGATGCCCCACTGTCACCAGCAGACCTCCCGGAGTCCGATAGATACCCCCGTGTCTGCTGTGGATGTCGTAGCATGTCCGTAGAATGTCCTCTCTCCTATGATGCTTTTTTAGCCTCTCTTACTCTGAAATGTAATTTAATGTATTGTATTGCTTTATAAATGTTCTTAGCCGGTAGACAAACATACTCCAGGAGCTTGCTCGATCGCCTTGTTGAGAGGGGTCAGGGAAAATTTTTTACAGCTCACTTATCTGGCCCCCGGGTGATTACTGTTTTTTTGCTTCCCTCTGGAATATGTAGGGGTGGGTCGTATGCCCACCTCTCTTGTTCTCTGTAAAGCGCATTGTGTTGCCTCTGGGTATGAAATGCGCTATACAAATAAAGCTTTGATTGATTGATTGATTGATCTTGACCAGTTCCACTTCCAGACTGACTAGCGTCAGGCTCGCAGGTGCATTGTGGGTCCAGTTCCCAACACTCCAGGTCTCTTCTGCAGGTGTTAGGCGTTAGGTCAGGGTGTTGCAGAGGCTCAAGGACAGCTCCAGGAACAACAGATCACAATCTGAGTGTGATACATCACAATCATTCCAGCGAGCTAACTGGCCCCTGGTATCATTACTGTGCTACTGTGAGCAGGTTCACCCCTGAGGGCTGTAATATCCTGGTAGCTGATGGCCCTGGTCGTCAGAGGTCAGGAGCGCGACTGACCTGACTGGGTCATCTGTTACGCAACACCGGGACAACTCAGCTTAAATGTTTTTTTTTTTAAGAAGTGGTTATAACACACTCTTGTTTCACTATGCATATGGAGAAGCATGACCTTCAAGAGGATTCAGAATCAGAATTTGTTTTATTGCCGTGCAGTTTTTCAACGTACTAGGAATTTGCTTGCGCTCGCGGTGCATAACACGGAGACAACATTGGACAGGGTGCGGGGACGAGACAGGACAGCGCAAAGACAGGACACGCCAAAGACAGGACAGTCCAAAGACAGGACAGTCCAAAGAGCGAGTACAAAATGCTAGTGCAAAAAAGGATAAGCTGAGAAAAAAACAATATACAGAAATGTAGTGCGGTCAGTGTGTATACGGTGAGTGTGCAGAGTGTAATGTGTATGCGAGTGTGTGTTTGTCTATATGGTGTGTGTGTGTGTGTGTGTGTATGTGTGTGTGGCGTAGCATGTTGAGGATGGATGGTGACAGACTGGGAGAGCATTTATCAACACGTTGCCATGCATACCACCACAGACCAGCAAATCAGTAGTCTGGGTTGAAATCAGAGCGTTAACTGTTTTGAACACATGCGTGTTCAGTCATGGAGTACTACCTTCCAATGACAAGCAATCACTGGTCGAAAAAAGATCAATCGTCATGGTGGCCAAGCAAGCCTCTAATAGGGCCACACCTGACACAAGGAAACCAATGGCGTGGTGTAAACTCCACCCATGTAGCGCCTGAGATACTATCTAATACAATATGACAGTCACATCTACATGAAAACCAAAATAACCAACGTGAATTCGAACTGTGAACCAGCATGACACGTCTGGTTGTCCATACAACTGCATAAGAACATGGAGGACAGAACCTCTTAAATGGCTAAACACGCTCAGGTCACCATGATGGTGTCACAGAGTCTGTCCAGTATTTAGCCTAGACGTTCTGTAGGTATTATAACCCAAACACAGGGGCGCACTTGTGGAACTTTCAGAATGTTTAAAGAAGTTAATTCACGTCCACAAGAAAAAAAAAAAAGGTGGATTATATTGCTTCTAAAAACATGATGTATTATCTTCAAGAGCAACAACTGCAGTACGGCTATATGGGGAAGAGTGGGCGTGGGGCATAGGAGGTGACTTGTGAAATCATGCGATAACTCAATTATAAAATGAATATCACTACTGTCTTTGAAGAACAAATCAATGTATGTGTGCGTGTGTGAGAGAGAGAGAGAGAGAGAGAGAGAGAGAGAGAGACTGAGATCAATACCACTTCTAGGAGTATACATTCCGGTGGCAGGCCTATATTCATGTCTGCTTCTCTGAGCTATGAGAGGGAGAAATAGTAGCCTACCCCTTTGGGCCCTCGAGGTTGTAGACAGTTTCATTTTGGGTTGATAATGTGGGGGTGAGATTGAGCTTGAATTATGTCCCTTCAACATCCGGTCCACTCACCAGCTAGTCAGACTGGAACAGACACGGAGCAGCAATGCACACGCTACCCCACCTCGGTCTCTCTCTCTCTCCCTCTCTCTCTCTCTCTCTCTCTCACACACACACACACACACGCACGCACACACACACGCCACCCCCATCTCGGTCTCTCACCCACCGTCTCTCCGGCATTCCACAGAAATAGACGGTATAGACGCGGTAAATATAGCCGGACACACACACACACACACACGTAGGCCTACACACTCGGTCAAACCCGTGCAGACACGGGTCTTGTTCGGTTTAGGACGGTGTAGCGCGACGTACACGTCACACCGTGATGTTGATGATTACATAAAATGCAATTATTACCAAATGATACGGCATCTGCTGCCGTAATTACATGATCTGCTGTCACTATTCAACGGTATACGAGGCACTTTTTTAATAACGCTCACACATTGGACAGCTAAACGGTTTATCTATTTCACTTTTGGTGATATTAATTTAGCCTACCAGCGAGGAAAGAGGGGGTTGGGCCGGGGACACGAGCCCATAAATAAACTGAGGTAGAGAGAACCATAAATAGCGCTATAATATCTCATTCATTTGTCCAATAGGCGTGCTTAATTGTAAGGCTATTCTGCATTCCTTACGCAAGCGTCATCAGGGAATTGTGTGGTCTAGCAGAATCTGCAGTGAGCAGAGAGATGGGGGCTAAATAACTGATCAGCCTTGTGTTCAGCGTTTCGGTGGAAATTAAAATGACCCCCCCCCCCCTCAACGCCCCCCCCCCCCCCCCCCCCCCAATGTACCTGCTGGACAGAAGCCATCGCCGGAACGACAGCAGCTCGGAAGAATTTTGTTCACAGCAGTGCGGTATAGGTGCATTTTGAAATAATCACACACGCACGCACGCACACACACACACACACACACACACACACACACACACACACACACACACACACACACACACACACACACACACACTTTATGGCAAGGTGCAGAGCGGCAGCGAGGCCAGGCGTTTCCTCTCTGATAGGCCGTTTTATTGATTCCTGGTCGTTGGAGGTTGGGCAACGCCAAAAACCTAGCGGGACTCGTATTGATTTTATTGCCTTGAGAATTCAATAAATCCCCCGTTTCAATACATCCTTAAACCCGCAAACTGCACTGAATTATTACGGACGCCACCACTGTGTTATATCTAGTAACCGTGTGTATTTTAGAAGACGTATGGATGAGATTCTCTATCGAGACCGCGTTGCAGATGCTGGCATAGCATGGTGCCTCCACAGCGAACCCGGTTGAACCCTGTAGCGCATAGTTGGGAGAGGGTTAGAATGCGGCCGTCCTTGGTGTGAAATGCTCCTTTATAAACCAGTTAATTATCCCAGGTAACGTTATAGACGCTGAAATGTTCAGTCTCAAAATATGACCCCCCCCCCCCACACACACACACCCCACCGACCCCCACTGTGGTCGACCCCTTCCTACTCCTATAAAGCACTCAATCCCATCACTCCATAGATTGAGGGGGGGGGGGGGGGTGATCTATGTCCGGGATGAGGCTTTCAAATATTTTAATTATTTCCTTCCGCCAAGGGTGAGACAAAATGTCCATAAAATGGTGTTTAAAGGGATTGCTTTAGGAAAAATTGTGTTTAAAGGGATTGCTTTAGGACTGTAGGCTACATGTTCAATCCTCACAGGCTAGCCCATGTCCAGGCCAGCTGTCCATATTAGCCAGCAATAAGCATACGCTTATATTGATCAGGATAACTATTCTAAGCAGAAACTAGGCTAGATACGTTCATTTGCGTGCTTGCTTATGCATCCAATTATTATATCACAAGCTATCACTGCATTTTGAGGGATAATTTAGAGTGAACTCTTTTTTTCCATCATGGTCTCACATTCCGTGTAGCCTATAAGTGCACGCATGGGCACCACTATTAACACTGCTGTGAACATATACATCCAATATGCAAGAAATGTGGGTAAAACACGGGGAAAGACATATACAGCTTAAGCTATAGGCTATTATTCCGAGTGAACATATTCGGTGATGTAGCCTAGGCTAGGCTATGCCTGAGCTAGGAGCTAGATGTCAGACGCTTACGCCCGATTGCGGTGAGGATTCGGAAGGGAGGAGGACAGCGAGGGGGCAGGGGGAGGAGGAGGGCTGGAATGGAAGAATATAAGGCTTACACTTCGTAGTTCTTGCGTACGGTCCTTCATTGTTGCCCCGCCGTGCTGGCTAAAATAGAATCGCCTGGGATTTTCCGCCTCGTTGTCTTCTTATGTCCAAGGTTCCGGCTATTTTATATTTTCTTCTGATATTCAAACGCCGGCTATGCGTCTCCCGTGTGCGCTATAGGCTACCTTCGCTGGTCTTTTTTTTCTCCTCCGTTTTGCTAGTCCCCCCCTCTACGGTGCTCGTGCGTCCTCCTCGGCGGTGCAGTGTCGCCCCGCAGCGCGCTCCGGCTCCAGCAGCAATACGAGCGGTACTGATGCTGCAGAAAAAAAAAGGCTGGAAAAAAAAGAAGCGATGCGGAGGGATGGAGCTCCCGTGCGCACGCGCGGTCATCTCGCTCCATCTCTATCACTTTACCTGCTACCCCTCCCCCTCCCCCCCCACCCCCACCGCCCTTCTTTCCTCTCGGTGTCTCTCTCTCCCCGCAGCGCGTAATCGGCTGACGCTCCTCCGTGCCAACCACGGAACTGTAGTTTAGTTTCAGGTGAATGGGAATAATTCGATGGACTTCGACAGCGTGGTGGAGGAGGCAGAGCGAACCGGACAGAGCAGCTGAAGCCGACTCTCTTTTCTTCAGGGATAGAGAGCGATTTCCGCGACGGGTGCGCGATTGGCCTACCGGGGAGATGATAAATAAATCCTGAGACTATAAGTGATTCTCCCCCACAAAGCACGTTTTTAACGGAAGCACGCTTCAGTAGGCTGCACATGCATAGCGTCCATTCCATACAAAATGGCAAACGGCACATGATGACTGCAACTGGGAGGTAATGGTTAACCCTTATAATAGGCTAAATAATAGGACTTCAAAGAAAATTAATCTCGAATCTAATATTCTATTTAGTAAATTACATAATGGCTCATAGCCTATGGTCATTTGATCATAGTACCAATGCTAAGTTTCATAGTCAAATTTAACAAGATCTATAAAACCAGGCCTTATTATTGGCCTGTTGAGCAAATACTATAATACTTGGGAAGAATACACTTTGAAAAGTAAAGACACAAATATGACATATATGAGTTGAGAGACTTACAGTAGGCCAGGTAATCAATGAAGGAGATGCCCCTGTAAACGTTCATTCAGATATTTCAAGACCCCCCCCCAAAAAAAGCCCTAATGCTGACTTTTATCCCAGAAGGAGAGGCCTTGAAAAATGAGAGAAAAAGTGTTGTAGCTGGCTCTAAGGTAGGAAGCGCACATATTTATACAGTAGGTGGTAAATGGAGGAAAGTCAAAGGATAAGCGCATCCTCTAATTAATCAGCGCTCATGATAAACACAGAGGTGTCGCCGCGCTGCCGCCCTGTCCTATAGATTTCCAGTTGATTGGGCCGTGAGGTGCAGAGTCATCTTCAAATAGGGATTTTATAGTTGTGATGAACTCAGACTACACTCTCGTGTCCATGGCTTTGGCTGCCTGCCCGGTGAGGAGAATGAACCTATTGCTGCACCAACTGCTGTGTGTGTGTGTGTATGTGTGTGTGTGTGTCTGCAATATGAATGTACACAGCGCCCCCCCCCCCCCCCAGACCTGTCAAACATACCCTGGAGGGTCTCTTGTGATTGGATAGGTTTGAGCAATACAGTGAGTTTCCCATCCAGTGGTCTAGACGTCTCTGGGAAGGTGTACTGTACTTCCTACTGTATCATCTTGCCCTTGACAAAATATACAGTCAAGTCCCACAAGACTGAAAAATTGACATTGATGCCTAATTCCATGCACATTTCTTATTCACATAGATCAATACATTAATCAATACATTTATGTGAAAGTCATGGCACTTTTACCAGCACATTTCAAGTAAAGATTCACCGAACAGATCAAATTATTCAGTAGTGAAATAATTTTTGCCATTATAGTTTATTATAATCAGCTATAGCGTTGCAAATCAGACGTGGAAACACATTTTCCATAATGACGTATTTATTAAGAACATATATGTAAAAGAAGAGAAGAAAATATTAAATAGATGTTTTCTAGGCGGGCTGGAAGCAGAGGTTATAAACATCTGGTCATATCTGTGAACCTGGGTTAGGATAGTCCCACCAGTCCTATACACAACACACCACACTAAGGTAACTCCATCATTCACTGGTCTGACTCACAGCATGTAGGTTTTTTGGGAGAAGCCTGTCATTGGTGCTGGCAATTCTCCCTGCACCAATCAGATTAAATCCCCTGACACTACTTTGCATGGACACCGTTGGAAAGACAACAAAACAAACTTGGCTTTGCCCAAGACGATTAGTTTATGTAAAGCGCTACAGCATCCTTCCTCACTTGCCTATCCCAGAATGGTAATGGCTTGGCAGCTAGACCTTTCTCCAGCGCTGACAGTAACACAGAGCTAAAATGAAGTGTGGAGATAGATGTGAGACTACTAATTCACTAATCACACAAAGATTATCTAGTACAACGACAAGATAGTGATAGAAAGGTCATGATTTGTTTAGACCATGGGTTCCCAAACTCCATTAATGTGGGCCTCCCCTCTGAAAACAGTGACACACCCGCTAGTTAACGTTATGATGTTGTCGCACAATACATTCATGCCCTGCGGGGGGAGACTCTCTCTGCACTATCCACACATTTAGTATACATCTCTCCCATTATTTATTTCGATCTTCTGACCTTTAAAATCACGTTTCATTCATAAAAACCATAGACATTTAAAAAAAATTCCCACCTCAGTTTGGGAATGCCTGGTTTAGACAAAAGGAAAACAGAAAGAAAGTTGCTTGTATTTGTACGTGTTCTATTTTTTCTCTCAGTCGACATCAACCGTCAACTCGGTTGGGAGGTGTGGTCATACTGTGTGTGGTCGTAAGGCGGGGTCTGTGGTCATACTGTGTGTGGTTGTAAGGCGGGGTCTGTGGTCACTGTCGTTAGACACTTATGTACATGCTAGGGAATCGGCAGAAACGCTTGAATGAAGGTTCCTTCTTAAACTGGCCTGAAGCAAGAGAAGCATTCCGTCCTCCGGTTCAAGTGAAGACTGTTCATCACAATCAACAGAGAAACACAGCTTTAACTAATTATTATTAACTAATAACTAATAATAATTAACTAATAAGTAATAATGATTATGTTGGAGCTCCCTGTACACTGTTATAGTACCCCACCCCAGCCCGCCTGCCCACGACAGAGCTTCCTGTTCACAGGAACTTGTTGTTGTGGGCGGTCAGGGGTCCCTGCGGTAGGGTGGAGGTGTCCGAGGCCTCGCCCCAGGCCCCGGCGTACCCCGTTGCCGACGCAGAGCCTGGCTTGGGGGAGTACTGATCACAAAACGAGCCCTTGAGGCTGGGGCCGCACGCCACCGACAGAGACACGTACAGGGAGCCGTGCTTGAGGGGGAACGTCTTCCGCACGTTCAGGCCCCTCGTAGGGACTACGGACTTCTTCCCCAGCAGGTCGTCATTCCACTTGTTGTCGCGGTCCCACACCTCAAACCTTACAGCCCTGGAACAGGAGGAGCAAGAAGCAAGTGGATAGGAGAGAGAGAGAGAGAGAGAGAGAGAGAGAGAGATTTGTGTGGGTGTGAGATGAGTCTTCAGGACATTGAAAATGGGGTCTTCATTCTAACTCTCCTGCCGTTTTAAGGCCTATAAAGGTCATTCAGACACTGCCCTGACGAAGACCCTCAGTGGTCAAAACGTGTTAACATTTTTAATCATGTAAACCAAGTCACATTAAAGGCTTTTTAAGATTATTTATTCCTCCCGATCACTTTATTGAGTGCCTGGATCAACTCTCCTTAAAAAAAAAATAAAAAAATACTTGATGTGAAGTAGATGTATTTCACACAAAGCTCTTCCTTAGAAGAGTCTATCTTAAATATGTCAATTTAATTTCATCATTAACTTTTGAGGTTTTGTTCTTGTGTTTCTGGTTAACACCGTACCCATATGAATGCATATGAACCATTTTGACTTACTTATCCCAGACACCCTATTATCGTTCATAATAGTGAGAACACACAAGCAAATAGAATACACAAAAACATCCAAACTTCATGATGGTCCTGTTTCCCCCACATACCCTAGTTTCAGAGATCATTTTGATAACCTCTCCAGAAATAAAGGTCCTCATACTGTCTAAGTCATCATAAGGATGAAGAACTCACCATCTAGTCTGCAGGTTCACGGTTGCAAACCGCATCTTGTGGTTCCATCTGGGGAAGTCATTGTTCCAGATCACTCCGGTGGTGTGTCCTTGGCGACCGTAAAAGACTTTGACGTAACCGTCGGTCTTGGAGAACCAGTCACCCCAGAGGCCCGAGGCTCTGATGACCGTGACGGTCATCGTGGCCACGCCCGGTTTGCTAGGACAGCAGTCCGTGTTCACATTGCTGTGTCCGCTGCACTTACACGCACAGTTGCTATTGGCCCGGCCTGTGGCGCACTTGGAACGACAGGCCAGAGACACGCCGGTGCGTTTGATGTAGCCGCTGATGGCTTCGCGCAGATTGGACCTCAGTACCGGGTTGTTCCTCACCAGCATGTGAAGAGAGCTCAGCTGGTAAGACACAACGCCCGGAACCTTCTTTAGGGACTTCAGCCAGGGCTCGTAGCTGGACTTCTTGCCGGGGCTGAACAGGATGTCAGCGACCTCGCCGTTGCCGCCCATCACCTCTGTGATGCGGTCGGAGAAGGTGGCCGAGAAGCTCTGTCCTGTCTTGAGCTTCTTGCTCTGAGCTTTGCAGTAGTTGACCGACGCGCTCGCGCTCACCCCTTTGATGGTGGCGCTGGCCTCCACGGACAGGCAGTTGCTGACGGCGTGCATCGACAGGCCTTTCATGGACGTCTCGCACGTGCGGATGGCGGTGGTGGCGCGGACGCGGCCCCCCAGGTGGACCCTGCGGATGAAGTGGGTTCCGTAGACGGCGAGGAACTGGTTGTAGGCGCTGTGGTTCTTGCCATGCGTGATGGGGAGGTTCTTCAGAGACCCCTCGAACTCTTTGCTCAGAGGCGGCTGGTTGTGGAGACGGAAGCTAAGAGAGGAGAGAACAGCAATGGCAACCACTTCAATATGAAACGTCAAGTCTGGGAATTAGAGGATTATTGAATAAATATTTCAGTCAAAGATTTATATATTTTTATGTCAAGTTCACGGATTAAAGGAGGATTATTGAATAAATATTTCAGATTTATCTATCTTTATGTCAATTTCGAAAACTAAACTCATAGGCTATGCGCACTAAACATCAGCTATAACTTTAAAACAAGGTGAGCGAGATGGTCACTACTCACGTGTAATACTGGCATTTGAACCCGTGGGAGGTGAAAGAGAACTTGTCTTTGGTGTTGTGTTCCTGGGCGAACTTGGACGACTTGGAGTGCGTGCCGCCCATCGACACCCCGAGGCCCAGCTTGGGCAAGCCCAGCCCGATCTTCCAGCTGGTGCTGGTGGAGCTGGTGCTCTCCTTCAGGACGGAGGTGCTCGACTCGTACATGCGGCTGCTCAGGCTGCGTTTGCAGAGCGTCTTGACGCGCCAGTCGACCACGGACGCCGGCAGCTTCTGGTCCTGGCTCAGCAGGGCGTTGTGGCAAAGGGTGCAGTTGCCCGCGTTGCCGTTGCCGGACATGAAGGTCATCACGTCGACCACGGTGGCGCCGCTCGGTTCCATCTTGACGATGTCGAAACCCTCGCCCACCAGGTTGTGGCCGGGGACGAACGCCGCCTTTTGGCACTCGGCGGAGCCGGCGGTGCGGCATCCACGAGACGGAGGGAGGAAAATGAGGAGGGTGAGGAAGAGGAGCAGGAGGAGGGGAGGGTGGACAGGCATGGCGGGGCTGGAGAGGAGAGTGAGAGTACATATCAGTCAGGTGTTTTTTTTTATGAATTTCAGGGAGATTTCAAGCATTTCCAAAAAGAAAGTCCAGGCACTCTTCCATAAAAATTAAAAATATTGAATAAAGGCTTTTTAATTTTCATGGAAGGGTGCCTTGACTTTCTTTTTGGAAACTCATTCACAGAACCCAGTCAAAGAGCACCTCAGATAACATCCCTGACGACAGCCAAGCAGTACCCCTTCCCTCAGCAATTCGGGTGTGAAGTTTTAGTACATTTTTTGTTTCTTAATCACAGAAAGAAATGAAAGATATTTGTGGGTCACCGGGAAATTCATGTGTAAATCCTCAAGCTGCTGTATAGCTGGCTACACTCCAGCACGTACACACCACTGAGGGGGCAGTGATGCGCTCACACATCTTGGCTTCAGACCAATTTTGGGACAATGTACAGTGTAATGCCATGTACTGTATGATGAGACAATATATTATGCTAGTTTGATTATTTATTATCCTGGATTAATTCACCCAACTATAATTTATCATAACCCTAATTTACTCCAAACGTAATTTATCCTAAAATTAATTTAGCATAACCCTAATTTACCACAACCTTAATTCGTCCTAACCCTAATTAATGGAATTACTCTGACCTGAAGCTAAAAAAGAGTGACCCAAATCAACATAAAAGCAATAGCAATTTGATATTCATAAGTGTTGACCACCCAGAAATCAACTTTAAATCCTTCTGGTTTTTATAATCTGATTTATCGGTTGATGAAATCTATTGGTTTTTCTCTTGCACAGCATCTACGTGACTATTCAATAGACACTTATATTGAGTTGAGTTAGATTAGCTGGACTCACCTGGCACAGTTCTTGGTGTACTGGTGTGCAGTGGATTGCATAACAAGACAGTTCTGCACATCTTTATAGATGGCATTGACTGACGGGGGAGGGGCTGTGACTGGGAGGTAGCTTTCTAACGCCCGGCCCTGACTAACACACCCACAGAGAGACACCAGTACAAATTATGAAAATGACATTATCTCTAGGCCTCGCGAGCACACACACACACACACACACATACACTTTTTCTCACTCTCGTTGACTTTCTCTCTCTCTCTCTTTTACACTCACTCACTCACTCACTCACTCACTCACTCACTCACTCACCCACTCACTCACTCACTCTTTCTCCTTCAGTCTCACCCCTGCTCTCTCATATAGTCCCACACACTGGAACAATGAAGGATGAAACAGATATTACTCAGTTTAGCTCATTGCTCAATTTAGCTTCATATATTTTGAGCTTTACTCACTGACGGACCAATAAAACAGTTCTGACACATACATTCTCTCCTGCTGCATATATTCACGACAGGCCCAGCCCTGAACACACAGAGTTCGATCAAACCCAAGTATTTTTACCTGATGAAAAATTCATGTCATGACTATAAAACTGGACGTGTAAATTAGACATCGATGATGCACATCTCAATCTGCCAGCGCGCTGCGTCCACATCAGTAACTGTCAGCTCCTCGCCTTATGTTTGCCGTGCTTGAAGGGGGATAAGCGATGTTTTAGATGTTTAGTGGAAAGGAGGGCACGGTGACACTGGCAAGGCGGAGTGATCCAGCACACATCTAGATGCGTTTGTCATGATAATCACCCCTGGCACACACACACGCACGCACGCACGCACGCACGCACGCACGCACGCACGCACGCGCTGACGTTTAATGTTTGTTCGGGGCCTTGGCAGTCTGTTGGCAGGTGGATATATTTCGCCAGACGGAGTAAGCGATTCTTTGCCGTTAGACCGGCCCCTGGTAAAACTCAGCCGAGCCTTTGATTTAGAAACAGATTCTGTCGAGCTGCATAGGCTATATATTCATAATCCCTCAGAGTCATTTTCGCCTGGTGATGGATGAAATGTATTCTCAATCGTGAAAATGCTACCGAAAATGAAAACACAAACGCATGAATGAACTCAGTGCCGGTGTGTGATAAGGAACATTTCCACATTATCAACGACAGCCAAGGCATGTTATTGGGATATTTAGTGACGTCCCTCCTGTGTAGGCTACTCCCCTTGTCCATAGGGTACAAAACGATCTCTCTTCACTGAACACCTTGAAATAAAGCAGCTCAATTGCATTTTAAACCCTAAATCTGTTCTGCATGAAGAAACAACCTGTCGCTCATCACAAACGTTGCGAATATCTGAGTGTTCCCTCTTCCCATAAAATAAGATAATAGATACAAAACAAAAACGTTGGAAGAACACGAAGGGGACCGCGTGAGGGCCAACTCGGGAGCTCCTCCGCACCCCACGGCGGAGACCCCGTGTGTCTAGCCATCCATCTCGGAAGCCAGGCTACTTGAGCCCCCCCCCCCCCCCCCCCCCCCCCCGGAGGCCAAGCTAGCGATCTCCCCATAGTCCCCCCATAGAGAATGAATGGCGGGGCATCCCAACTGAATGGGTTTCAACTTTCGATTCTGTGGGCCGGCACGAGTCCAAGGACACCGGCAACCGCCGCTATTGACGGTGGGTCACTGGGTTCGACGGCTGCGGCTGCGGCTGTGCGTGGGAGGAGGACGTGGGAGGGGCATAGACAGACGTGATGTTTGACCTTTTCTAATGTTGGGGGTCACTCGAGGAAAAATCATCACATTTAAAGTAAAAAAAAAAGATAATTTAGGGGGTTATTCTCCTCGCAAGAAGCTTCTTATGTGTAGCCTACATCACAACATAATACATCTGCTACACTGGAGACACTTGTCGTAAAGGACTAAGGCCATGTATGATTGACAACAGTCCTGTCTTTCAGCAGTCTAGCTTACAGGCCTGCGAGGGACAAGGTTGAGTTACAGCTCTATATCACTGGCTGAGAGCCATAAAAGGAGACAACGATGGCAGAAGTGGCCGATCCTCCAGTCTGTGAAACCACAAATACTGACAGACACGCAACAGCAAGAGGCTGTTTTACTGTCATGTTACAGTTTTTTCCCATTGCTTACACAATAAAATGACATGCATAGCACAATTATTTAAACTGACACACAGAGAGCAAAACCTCTTCTCAAGTCTCCAAAACTCTAAACACGTTTTCTGCTTTACACACATTTTGCAATTCAAAATGGCAATTTTTAAATGCACTGAACACGGTTCTCTGCATAAAACACAACAATCTGACATAAAGTCACATGTTTGCCATTTCAAAACACTGCCATTCAAAATGACACTACATGAGCTAATTGGCCAATACATGTGCCATCTGGCCAAACATTTCAATGGTTAATTGTTACCACTTCAATCAGGAAGTAAGCACTATAAAAAGACCACAGGTGAGCACCTTTTAAAAAAATTTTTTTTTTTACAACAACAATGGAAGACGTTGCAGAGAGAGGAAGAGGAAAAGGGAGGGGGAGAATGAGAGGGGGAGGAAGAGTGAGAGATAGGGGTAGAGCTGGTAATGGAGGTCCTGGCCAAAGAAGACAACAACTTTCAGATGAAATCAGAGCAACCTTAGTTGACCATGTCATCAACCATGGGCTGACCATGCGAGAGGCTGGACAAAGAGTACAGCCCAACTTGAGCCGTTTTACTGTCGCCTCCCAGATAGCAAGCGGATGTGTAATAATGCTGGGCCATATATGGGCCGGAACTAAGCCACAAGGGCCAGATCTGGCCTGTATATGGCCCAGATCTGCTTGCTATCTGGGCTCTGTCATCCGGACATTTAGACTGGAGCACAGGTATGTAACCAACATTTCTTTCACACTATGTAGTACACCCCATGTCATAAGTACACCCCATGTCATAGTGTATCAGTTGGGTGACACCGGTTTACTTCATGAATGGCTGATGTCATATACAGTACTACTCTGTACAAGTTTCCTGTACAATTTACTCTACTATGAGGGAAATATCTTTAGACTGCATTGTCCAAGCCCTATATTTTTGTTGTTGTTGTTTTTCTAAAGGACTGAGAGACGCAACCATGGTGGAGGAAGGGGCCAAATGTTCACCAGGGTACAGGAAGCTGCCATTGTAAACTTGGTTTTGGAAAATAATGAATTCAGATTACGAGAAATTCAAAGCCACATCAGCCAGGACAACACCATATTTAACAACATTCAACGAGTCAGTCTGTCCACATGGGCTCGCATTCTCAAGCGAAACCAAATCAGAATGAAATAACTTTATAAGGTGCCTTTTGAGAGAAACTCTCAGAGAAACAAGGAGCTCAGACGAGCGTATGTGGATGTAAGTACACTTGACTGCAGTACACTACAAGCAACATTGTTTCCCAGTGTACTGGATAACACCATATTGACTGATTTTCGTTCTTTGTTTGCAGAGAGTACTGGAAATGGATGCTCATCCAATCCCACATGAGTTCACCTTCATAGACGAGGCTGGGTTCAACCTAGCAAAGACCAGAAAAAGGGGAAGAAATGTCATTGGCCACAGAGCCGTTATAGATGTTCCTGGCCAACGTGGTGAGAACATCACAATGTGCGCTGCCATCTCCAATACGCATGGTGTCCTCCACCGCCATGCCAGCCTTGGACCCTACAACACAGCCCACATTCTCACATTTCTGGACAGACTCCACAACGTTCTCACACCACCAGAGCGTATGAATGATGCAGACCATCGCAGAAACCGCTACGTTGTAGTATGGGACAACGTGAGCATTCATCGTGCAGCCGCAGACCAAAACTGGTTTGCTGACCACCCACCATTTCTTGTGCAATACCTCCCACCATACTCACCATTTCTGAACCCCGTAGAAGAGTTCTTTTCAGCATGGCGGTGGAAGGTATATGACCGGCAGCCTTTTGTGCGCATGCCTCTTGTGCAGCCTATGGAAGAGGCATGTGATGACATTGATATGGGTGCCATTCAGGGATGGATAAGGCACGCAAGGCGCTTCTACCCTCGATGTCTGGCAAGGGAAGATATCCCAGATAGCAAGCGGATCTGGGCCATATACAGGCCAGATCCGGCCCTTGTGGCTTAGTTCTGGCCCATATATGGCCCAAATCATTGCCTGTGATGTGGACGAGGCATTGTGTGCAGACCCAGATGTGCAGCAAGATGCTGCCTAATTATTTTTCTTGCCTCTTTTTTTCTATATTTCTTCTGCACATTTTTTCTGCAATTTTCTTTTTTAGTTTACTGGTTTTGTGAGCATATTTGTGTTCACTCCAATGTAAATATATCTGCTGTGCATATGTTGGTGAAAAATAAAAAAAATAAACATGTTTCAACAGCATGTGTGTGTATCTGCAAATATTTCTGTGCATGTGAACAATCTGAAGAAGTCTCTACAATTTGAACTATTTTAGTATTATGGCAAAGCATACTAAAGACGAGAGTGCTTTTCATTATGCCCAACAGTGTGTAGTTGGTTCGACAAAAATCTGGTAATATAAATGACGTGTGTGCCATTTGGTCCAAAAGTTTGATTTTGATAATGCTATATGTAGTTTTGGTTGCAGTGCTTCATTTTGCAGGATATATGAGGTATTGTGCAGTTTGGGTGTGTGGTTTTGTGAATTGTGTTAAAGTCGCACTGAAACGGACGTTTGAGATCATCTAACCTCCGTAGTTTGACGTATTTCCGACGCAAACAAGCTATGAGGGTGGGACATATGTTTAGAGGAATTTGATTGGAACATTGACAAGTGGATGGGTTTTAAGAACTTTAGACAGATTCGATAGAAGGATAGCGTTGATTGACGGGTGGATGTTGTGAGATTATTGGCCTAAAATCTAAGGTACCTGTTGTCATCATTGCACGTGACCTACCGTTTTCCAGGAAGTAAGAAATTATATACTTTGATATGAGATTACAACAAAAGTAGAATTTTGTAATTTTTTTGGCATACATCGTTGAATAGGTGAACACTATGACCAATTATGTGAACCAAAATGGGACAGAATGCTTTTTTCATTTCAGTGTGACTTTAAGTATTTTGATAAAACCAGCCTAGTTTGCAAAATTGTGTTTTAGCAATTGGAAAAAACTGTAAGAGCCCATATTTAGTCTTATTGAGGTGTGAGGAGCACCCCAGTGTAGTATATATTTAAATACACATTCCTATGATTTGTGTATGTGTGTGTGTTTTTGTGAGTGAGTGAGTGAGTGCGTGTGTGTGCATGTGAGTGTGTGTGAGTACGTGTGTGTCAGTGTGGGTATGCGTGTGTGTACATGTGTTTGTGTGTTTTGTGTGTGTGCATGTACGTGTGTGTGCATGTGATTGTGTGTGAGTGAGTTTGTGTGTTAGCGTGCGTGTGTGTGTGTGCGTGTCTGAGTGTGTGTTTGTACAGAACAGCCTTGTAAGTGCTGAGGGAAGAACTGAACACACGACTCGGCAGAAAAGTTCAGGAACAGTCACACCTCTCTCTGACACCCATGATACTGTAAACACACTTCCCGTTTCTTCAGAGGAAAAAAAAACGTTTAAACCACAAGACTGCGTACGCCGACACACATGTCTGCCTCTCCTCTCTCGTTAAAAAACGCTCGCCACACACTTTCTGCTGACCAGGCGGAAACGTTGCATGTCTGCCTGTCTGCTTGGGCTATAGTCTGAGACTGAGGGTAGGTTTACATGGCCGTTTGTCTGTAGTGATTGGCTATTGATATGTTGTCAAACAAGGTAGACCGTTTTGTGATATACTGTCAGGTTCTGTTGTGCTACAGTAGGATGTTTATTGATATTGTTTATTTTGGGATACGCATTAGCTGCCATAGATCCCATTCTTCCCGGGATGCACAAAGAACACAATAGAAAAGAAAAAAAAAACACAATTATCGTCATTCAATGAATACAAAATAAGTGATGCATAATCCCAAAACAGACGGCAAAATAGACAATCAAAACCCAGCTGGCCTCAAATGCATATTTCCAATAATTTCCTCACCATTACACATTAAGATGTGAGGTACTTGAGAGTTTGTACAATGTCTGATACTGCTTTTATACTGAATTTAATGTATTTCTCTGTCCTAAGGAGACCTGTATTATTAGGGGTCGAGCACCGAAGGTGCGCTCGTTGCTGTGTGGTCGTTGCAGCGTGGTCGCTTGAAGCTTGACCCCGTATAGGTGCTTGTGGCTTTAATAATAATAATAATACTAATTACTATTATTATTATTAATAATAATAATAACACTAATACTAATAATTATATTATTATTATGTTCTTTTATATTAATTTATTTTACTATAATATTTCATATTATTATTATTATTATTATTAGATAATAGATAGATAGATGTATTTATTGATCTCTGAAGGGAAATTCCTAAGGACACCTAGTGTACAGTAAACAGAAGTGTGCAGTCCAGAGCAGAGCAGACAGCCCAGTAAACAGAAGTGTTCAGTCCAGAGCCCGGAGCAGAGCAGAGCAGACAGCCCAGCAGGTTGATGGATGAACTGTACTGTTCCAGTGTCCAGACGGGAGCCAGAGTCATCCACTAATGTCACAGAGCGCCAACGTGAAGGCCAGGGCCTCGCGCCCACTGCAGCACGGACACCGCAGCGACCCTGACACACACGCTGACAACTACACAACCTCTAGAGCAACACACACGCTGACAACTACACAGCCTCTAAAGCAACACACACGCTGACAACTACACAGCCTCTAGAGCAGCACACACGCTGACAACTACACAGCCTCTAAAGCAACACACCACTGCCAACTACAGAACTGCTAGAGCAACACACACACTGACAACTACACAACTTCTAAAGCAACACACCACTGCCAACTACAGAACTGCAAGAGCATCACACACACTGACAACTACACAACTGCTAACGCAACATAACGCTTCCAACTACACAACGCTGGCAACTACACAACTTCTAAAGCAACACAACGCTGGCAACTACACAACGCTGCCAACTACACAACTGCTAACGCAACACACCGCTGCCAACTACACAACTGCTAACGCAACACACCGCTGACAACTATACAACTGCTGAAGCAACACAATACTTGCAACTACACAACACTACACAACCTCTAGAGCAACACACACACTGCCAACTACAGAACTGCTAACGCAACATAACACTTGCCAACCACACAAAAGCTGAAGCAATATAACACTGCCAGCCACTGTCGAATCCACTGAAGCAGCAAACAGATATTCTTAGCAGACACAGACAGCCTCCTAAAAGTGGAGAGGTACGGGGTCAGTCTCCCTCAGAGTAAGGGGAGCGAGTGGGACAATTCTAAACGGCAAATCTGTGACAATGCAAACAATTGGTTAATTTTGTTCCTTGTGAACAAAGACCCTCAAGGTTTCTAGTAGCCCACAGAAAGGGGATCTTGCTTTCCCCGTCTCTTTCTCTGTGAGAACAATTAGTGATCATAAACTTCCAGTCAGACCTCTGTCAGTATCCCTTCCTTATCGCCTTCCAGCAGCCCTCTCTCGTAGCCCAGCTGGACCCACAATGCACTGCTGCCAGCATTACCACAAGTGACCAATGGCGTGGTTGCATGCGTGGGTGAGATGCCGCGTTATATCGTCCCTTTTATGGCTCCCTGACACGCCTCCTTGGCCACACAGCCTCTCCTCTGTCGTCCCTCCCTCCCTTCAGCCTCCGTCGGCGCGGCGGCCTCAGGCCTCGCCGCGCCCCCTAGAGTCCGGGAGCGGTCAGGACAGACTCGGCCGTCTGCTGAAAATGGAGATGCTCACCTTGGGATCGGAGGGCTGAAGGTCGGGGGGCGGAGATCCTGGCGTGTCCCTCTCAACGCTTCGATCGGAGAGAGAGACTTTAACATACAGCTGTTTTGGTTGTAAGAAGGGGATTCTGTTGTTAAATTCGGGGGAGGGTTGAGGGGGGGGGGTCTCAGATGGCGGCGGCGACCTTGCCTCAGTCCTGGTACAGGTCGTGAGATGGCGGCGCCGTGTCTAGCGGCGGGATGGACTCCAGGCGCTGTGCATACGTATGAGATAATGATCTCCAGTCACGGCCAATCGGCTGGCTCCTGCCAACCTGTCTACGACTACAACACAGCACAGCAGAGGTAGGCCTGGCTCGTACTGTTCAAAACAAGACATGGCTCACGGCTCGTAGAAATGAGCCAGCGAGCCACGAACCGTAGACTGGTTCTGGTCTTGTGTACAGTATTTAAACCAGGCTGTAGAGGCATGGCCGGTCTACCACACTGGGCCGGTCTACCACACTGGGCCGGTCTACCACACTGGGCCTGGTAAGAAAGAGCAGCGATGCTCAGTGACGTTTGTGTATCCATCAGTTATCTCATCCCCTCCGGAGCAAGACGAGAGAGAGAGAGAGAGAGAGAGAGAGAGAGAGAGAGAGAGAGAGAGAGAAAGAAAGAGAGAGAGAGAGAGAGAGAGAGGGAGAGCAGTCTTAATTTATCCTAGCTTGTGGGACTGAGCACATATTTAGTAACAATGTTATCGATGTCTGTCTCTAGGCCCACGTTGTGCCTATATAGTCTAATACAATGTGGCACTGCTCATAGTTTGGACGGATATGAGACATAGTTGTATTTTAATGTGAAGTCGCCCCACATAGTTCTACCATTGTGATGCCGGCATACGAAGCTAATTATAGTGCTGTATAGGAGCAGCTAATATACATTCCTGGAGGGCCATGGCGGGTTTGTGATGGTTTTTGCTGCAGCTTCTGCTGTACGCAGATAATGAGCTCTGTAGTTCAGTCAATAACATCGACTCGTCTCTGGGGGTTCTTTTTGGCCCTCATAAAAATGTAGAAAAGTGCGAAGACAATAAGATGGTGTCTGAAAATAACACAGTTACGGTTCAGCCCCTCGAAGAAGGAATTGAGTTTGGACCCGTGAAGGACCCGTAGAGGGGAAACCCGCGGGATTACAAATGCACAAATGTGCCCTACGATGAAACAATCACACCATTATCTGCCTTACCTCAGATATAGACTTCTATATGATTAGTCTATATGATTAGTCTATATGATTAGTACATGGGAGGAGATGCGGGCGGGGGAGGGAGGCGGGGGCGGCGTGTCCGTAGGTGGGCTCGGGAGCGGCATCGTCATCGAGAGTCTACGCGCTGGGGTCAGAGGTCGGTCTGTACCGCCGCTACGCAGGGTTGCTTCGCATAACCACCTGGGAACTCTCCGTTGGAAACTGTTTGGAAAAGGGCTGGCACTTTCAAAAATATCTGGCAGGTGATTGGATGAACCATCTGTCTATCACCGTCTATCACGCGCTAACTCCAACCGCTCCTCGCTGTTGTCACACCTAAACCCGCCCGGCGTGGCTGTTTGTATTTCCTCTTAGAACGCTGACTGGCGAGTTTTCTGAGCGATTTCTTGGTTTCACAAGGCTAACAAAATGCTCTATAAAAAAGCAGCAAGCGCAGCGGATGGTTGTGTAAAAGCGGGGGTGTTTGCGAGGTCGACGGGGCCGGACTCTCCGTCCAGTGAAGCCACCACCTCTGATTGTAATTGGGTCTAATGACATCACGGCCCCCTGTCCGATCTCTCACTAGAGGCCCCGTCGGCTGTGGCCGGCCAGCCGGTGCTGCTGTTGCCGCGTCTCCAGGGTGGGTCTCCTCCTCTCGGCTCAGACGTCCTGCTTATCGATCGACTCGCTAATGAATGCGCAGAGGTCAGTGATGTTGGCTGATCAAGACGCAGATCGGTATGAGCTCACCCAACACAGCTACCCAGCCAGAGAGCTGGAACCAACAGGAGCTGGATCGTATGACGGAGGCTCTGTCCCCTTCAGAACCAACAGGAACTGGATCGTACCACCTACAGAACCAACAGGAACCGGATCGTACCACCTACAGGACCAACAGGAACCGGATCGTACCACCTACAGGACCAACAGGAACCGGATCGTACCATCTACAGGACCAACAGGAACCGGATCGTACCATCTACAGGACCAACAGGAACCCGATCGTACCACCTACAGGACCAACAGGAACTGGATCGTACCACCTACAGGACGAACAGGAAGCGGATCGTACCACCTACAGGACGAACAGGAACCGGATCGTACCACCTACAGGACCAACAGGAACCGGATCGTACCACCTACAGGACCAACAGGAACTGGATCGTACCACTAACATGGAGACTCTGTCCCCTACAGAACCAACAGGAACTGGATCATACCAGTGCTTGTGTTAGTGAATGTGTGTGTGTGTGTGTGTGTGTGTGTGTGTGTGTGTGTGTGTGTGTGTGTGTGTGCGTTTGTGTGTGTGTGTACAGTATGTGTGCGTTTGTGTGTATGTGTGTGTACGTGTGTGCGAGTGTGTGTGCATGTGTTTGTGTATGTGCAAGTGTGTGTGTGTGTGTGTGTCTGTCAGTAAGGAGACTATGCAGCATGCTTCAATACCATGAGTGATGAACCCCGGGCTGTTAACGTCACAATCTCCCTGGATCAATGAAGATGTTCGACCAGGACAGAGTGAGCAAGTCTGTAGTTCCAGACTGCTTCCACGTGGTTCGACTCACCCCTCCTTTACACAGCCAACCCAGGAACAGCCTTACAGACACATAACTGCAAAAGTAGAACGCAGAACGAATAAGAGAGGCAGGCAGGTTCTAGGTTCCAGGTGAACAGGTTCTAGGTTCAGGCAGGTTCTAGGTAACTTTACTCAACACGTGCACAGAGATACAGAGTACAATGTGCAGTGACATGAAAGGAGGGTGCTAAAAACTGTAAAATACAATAAGACAATAAAGACAGTAGATTAAACAACAGGACAATAAAAACAATAGAAGGATAAAAGAGATAAAAGTAAAGAGACTTTATACTTTACACAATACAAGTAGGCAAATATAAAAGGTAAACATTATACACAGTACTTATGAGTAGCCTATAGGCCTACTATATGTTTGGTACAACATTACATTAGAGTCATTTAGCTGATGCTTTTATCCAAATCGACTTACAATAATTGCATTTAACGTAGGAAAAGCCAATGTACTACTACTTGCCAGAACTCACAAGTGCATCTCCTTTCTAAACCAAGTGATTAAGAGCATAAACTAGTGCTGAAGGCAAAGTACAAGAATAGCAATCTCAAATACAATAGCAATCTAAAGATACAATAGGTACAACAGACGATAAAGTATGTGTTCTTCTCTGTGTGTGTGTGTGTGTGTGTGTGTGTACTGTCTGTGTGTGTGCGTGTGTGTGTGTGTGTGTGTGTGTGTGTGTGTGTATGTGTGTGTGTGCAGACTGTTAAAATGAGGAGTGTGTTGGAGGAGAGTGTATGACCTGATAGAAACTGTTGTGCAGTATTGCAGTACTGTTGGTGAGGTTCAGGTTGATGTGCGTAGCACATTACATTACAACCTCTGATTCAGTATATACCTCTGAAAATATCATTTCTAAGGGGATTTGCTAAAATTACCCCCAGTACCTTTGGCAGGGCATAAATATACAGAGAGATTTTACCACACCTTTCTATTCATTAATGTTAATAACCTGTCTATAAACTGACTATAGCCCTTCAATTCCTCTCTTCTTCTCTCAGCCTCTCTCTCTGCCTCTCTCTCTACCTCTCTCTCTCCCTCTCTCTGCCTCTCTCTCTACCTCTCTCTCTACCTCTCTCTCTGCCTCTCATTGCCTCTCTCTCTACCTCTCTTTCTGCCTCTCTCTGCCTCTCTCTCTCTACCTCTCTCTCTACCTCTCTCTCTGCCTCTCTCATTGCCTCTCTCTCTACCTCTCTCTCTACCTCTCTCTCTGCCTCTCTCTACCTCTCTCTGCCTCTCTCTCTCTACCTCTCTCTCCGCCTCTCTCTCTACCTCTCTCTCTGCCTCTCTCTCTACCTCTCTCTCTGCCTCTCTCTTCTACCTCTCTCTCTGCCTCTCTCTCTACCTCTCTCTCTCTACCTCTCTCTCTACCTCTCTCTGCCTCTCTCTCTACCTCTCTCTCTACCTCTCTCTCTGCCTCTCTCTCTCCACCTCTCTCTTTACCTCTCTCTGCCTCTCTCTCTCTACCTCTCTCTCTCTACCTCTCTCTCTACCTCTCTCTCCGCCTCTCTCTCTACCTCTCTCTCTACCTCTCTCTCTGCCTCTCTCTCTCCACCTCTCTCTTTACCTCTCTCTGCCTCTCTCTCTCTACCTCTCTCTCTCTACCTCTCTCTCTACCTCTCTCTCCGCCTCTCTCTCTCTACCTCTCTCTCCGCCTCTCTCTCTACCTTTCTCTCTGCCTCTCTCTCTACCTCTCTCTCTCTGCCTCTCTCTCTCCACCTCTCTCTTTACCTCTCTCTCTGCCTCTCTCTCTCTACCTCTCTCTCTGCCTCTCCCTCTCTACCTCTCTCTCAGCCTCTCTCTCTCTACCTCTCTCTCTACCTCTCTCTCAGCCTCTCTCTCTCTCCACCTCAGCCTCTCTCTCTCCCTCTCTCTCTCCCTCTGGGCCCCTAACTTTCCCAGAGAAAACTTCCTAAAATGCCCTGTAACTTTCAGCTGTTGGACAGTGTCATTGGGTGCATGGTGCTCAATCCCAATGAGCTCGGTCAGTATGCATGCCGCATTCAATATTCCCTCTGAGCGAAGCCTCTGAGCTGCTCCCCCTGCTGGCCGAAACCTGCAGTGCAACACGCCGGAGAAAAAATGTCTGACGTGAAGTAGCCATTATGACCATAGAGACCACAGCCGGGCTTCCTGTCTCCGGCAGCACGCGGCCATGTGCTGTTCATGTGTTGCGTGGTGACAGACGTGTGGGATACACAACGCAGATACAAGTGTCAGCGTTGCGGCCTTTGATGCCGTTCTATCATTAGCTGCTCAAAATAGTCAGTTCCTATAGGCTAGCCTACTGCATACTCATTGTGGAGGGATTAAAAGACAGTTTCATACAATGTTTTTTTTTTTTTTTTTGCATACAAACATGTGAAACCATTTTTATTCTTCCTGTCTTTGTTCACTCAGAAGGCTTTTGTTAGGGTGGTGGTGGGGTTGGTTGGGGAGTGTAGAAGGCTTTTGGTGGGGTGATGGTGGTGGGGGTTGGGGGGGGGGGGGTTACCGGTTGATGGTCCAATTACGGAGCGTTACCGGTGTGTGATGTGGTGCGCTCTACCTCAGCTCATCAGCCTGTTCCTTCCCCGTCTGGGTGGCGCGTCTGTCTGACAGTCAGGCGCAGGAATGAGAAATAAACGCCTCGTCTTTCTGGGATATGAGGGGTCCAATTGTCACTTCTGTCACTGTCTAGCCGGGCTGTAAATCAAAAAGATAATGCTTGGTACCTCAGTGTTGTTGTTTTTTTCATAACCTATCCTATTTTTTTGTTCCAAATCCTGTAAAGGAGTTATAAGTCCTGTTATAAGGTTATTTATGATCATATGCAACGGTCCATATCAAACTTTGGACAGACTGTGCACTCTTGATATATTATATTCCCATAGAGACCCATTATATCTGAGACTAAGCTGTGACATGAGCAGTGAGCATCAAGAGGGCACATTCTGTCAAAATGTTGGAATGGATCGTTGCATATGATCGTAAATATAGCCTCGTCACAGGGCTTGTAATGCTAAATACCAAACTACTCCTTTAAAGTGTCAGTATGTAGAGGGAGGTTGGTGAAGAGAGAGTTATCCCAGCACCTCTTCAAACATACCCTGACGACATCAGCTTTGTCTTGCTGCCACCAAGGCTGGACTGATCAATACAGTACAGAACCTACTACCTGCTAGTAGGGCTGCACGATTATGACAAAACATAATAATTGCGATTATTTGCTTCAAAATGGTAATTGCGATTAATATTTAATATATAATATTAATATATAATAACCAAAATGCTCCCAAATCACGGACGTTGATCCCTTTCTTGTTACTAACTCACTTACCTCGTTTTCGCACATTTTTTCACTACTCACGGCTGCAGGTACTCTTGTGACACTTGTCTTGACCTACTGCTATCTGTCTTCTCAGTGAAATTGCCGCACTCAGCGGGAACGCATGTGATTGGTCAGACAGCATAAACACCTGTGATTCGTCCGTGTAGTCCTAGCACACTCAATTCAAAGCAAAATTATTAATTACATTAATTGCGGCCTTTTGCGTTTAGTTAATCGCGGAGGTTATAATCGCGATTGCGATTAATTCACGATTAATTGTGCAGCCCTACCTGCTAGTACTATTACTAACACGCTAGTACTATTACTAACACGCTAGTACTATTACTAACACCTGGTTCTTCAGTGACCCTGTGGTATGTGAGAACCCATTTCTATGCTTTGTGCAGTAACTGCTATTTCATCATATTCCCATCAATTATTATTAATATCCAATAGGAGGATGATTGTTATGTCCAAACGTGAGAATGGTCTGTCTGTCGAGGGTGAGAATGCGATCTTATTGAGAGCAGAGGTCTGCCGTAGCCTGCAGTGTCTGACGCCTGGTTAATCCAAGTTATTGGAGCTAATCACAGACTAATGAGTGGAGCGGTCATTGACCAGACCTCTTCCCTTATTGGTCACGGTCTGGGGTCATGACCTCTGTGTTACTAGGGGCTTGACATCACTTACAAGTAGCACCATGGGGCAGTACTTAGCACTGTCGCCTCACAGTAAGAAGGTTCTGGGTGTGATTCCTGGTTGGGATGATGTCAGCTCTGGGGATGTTCTCCCTGGGTAGTCAGGTGCTCAGGTGGGGTATCTCCCTGGGTAGTCAGGTGCTCAGGTGGGGTATCTCCCAGGGTAGTCAGGTACTCAGGTGAGGTATCTCCCAGGGTAGTCAGGTTCAGGTGAGGTATCTCCTCAGGGTTGTCAGGTACTCAGGTGGGGTATCTCCCAGGGTTGTCAGAGTATCTCCTCAGGGTTGTCAGGTTCTCGCCGGTGAAGGGCTCGTTTTTCCATCGCCATGGGTGGACGGCATTCATACTGGGGGAGTGAATTTAACCAACAATCAATCAATCAATCAAAGCTTTATTTGTATAGCACATTTCATACCCAGAGGCAACACAATGCGCTTTACAGAGAACAAGGGAGGTGGGCATACGTCCCACCCCTACATATTCCAGAGGGAAGCAAAAAAACAGTATCACCCAGGAGCCAGATAAGTGAGCTGTAAAAATTCTTCCCTGACCCCTCTCAACAAGGCGATCGAGCAAGCTCCTGGAGTATGTTTGTCTACCGGCTAAGAACATTTATAAAGCAATAAATAACATAAAATTACATTTACATAAATTACATTTACATGTACATTACAAATAACATTAAATTACATAAGAGAGGCTAAAAACATCATAGGAGAGACATGGCAAACACTGCTGTATGTCTGTGTGTGCGTGAATGTGCCTGGGCCCAGATAGAGGCAGGCAGAGCGACACCTGCTCAAGGACCCACAAGGACTCTGTTTCGTCCGGTTACATAGAAGGAAGTACAGTACGCAGCCCAGGTGTTGAGCTGTACTGTATGTACAGTAGGTGTGTAGTTTGAGGACTAAACAAAGGCCTGGGTGAGGGTTGTAGGACGCTGGTGGAGGGGGTTTGGGGCAGGGGGGCGGGTAGCAGACCCAGGCCCCTTCCCGTTCAGTCGGACTGAACACCACTGCTGTGTTCTGGGCCCGGTGCAGGAGCCACAAGGGACCGCAACGGAAATAAGCCTTTGGGCTTTACTAGGTCGTCCTGACCCATTTTGTTGTTGTATAGTGATGTTTAGCTTGCGTAAGCAGAGCTGTATTGTATTTAAGTGAAACTTGTCAAATAAATTCAATCAATCAATCAGTTCCCATATAAACGTTGCTGTAGATACCGGGCCAGGCCCACGTGGGACAGAGTGTTCGCTTCTAAACTCCCACTCTCTGTTCACTCAGGAGCCCTTCTCTCACTCCACTAAACCCCTCCTGCAGTCTTTGATCTGGAAACAGCCTGCTTCTTCATATCCCCAGGACTAAGATCTGCTCTATGGGAGACCCTGCTTCTTCATATCCCCAGGACTAAGATCTGCTCTATGGGAGACCCTGCTTCTTCATATCCCCAGGACTAAGATCTGCTCTATGGGAGACCCTGCTTCTTCATATCCCCAGGACTAAGATCTGCTCTATGGGAGACCCTGCTTCTTCATATCCCCAGGACTAAGATCTGCTCTATGGGAGACCCTGCTTCTTCATATCCCCAGGACTAAGACCGCTCTATGGGAGACCCTGCTTCTTCAGACCCCAGGACTAAGCTCTGCTCTATGGAGACCCTGCTTCTTCAGACCCCAGGACTTAGCTAGGTCTGCTCTATGGGAGACCCTGCTTCTTCAGACCCCAGGACTAAGCTCTGCTCTATGGAGACCCTGCTTCTTCAGACCCCAGGACTAAGCTAGGTCTGCTCTATGGGAGACCCTGCTTCTTCAGACCCCAGGACTAAGCTAGGTCTGCTCTATGGGAGACCCTGCTTCTTCAGACCCCAGGACTAAGCTCTGCTCTATGGAGACCCTGCTTCTTCAGACCCCAGGACTAAGCTAGGTCTGCTCTATGGAGACCCTGCTTCTTCATACCCCAGGACTAAGCTAGGTCTGCTCTATGGAGACCCTGCTTCTTCAGACCCCAGGACTAAGCTAGGTCTGCTCTATGGAGACCCTGCTTCTTCAGACCCCAGGACTAAGCTAGGTCTGCTTTATGGGAGACTGGGCCTTTTGATCAGCTGCTCCATGCCTTTCGAACGCCCTCCCTGACAATCTGAGGGAAACACAGACTCTGGGAGCTTTTAAGACTGGTCTAAAGACCTCGTTAGAAAAGCTTTTTGTATGTACTATGTATTTTATATATTAATAATTTTAATTTATTTTCTTCATGACTTTGCTAACCCGTTTCAGCACTTTAAGATTATTTTCACAATGAAAATGGCTTTATAAATAAAACAAACTACTATTATTATTATTATTATTATAATTAAAGGGCTGTGCATATACATGTGCCATGTGAGCAGTGTTTTAGGAGATACCCTTGGGAAGGGGACACAAGCAGAGGCATGCCACTGCAACATCACACCGTAGCTGGGTAAATAAGAACTAGAACGGACAGACCCACAACAGAAGCAGGACAAAACACTATTCTGAATCCTAACTAAATCTCTGATATGCAATCGAGCTTAGCCAATCGCTAGGTGGCATTGCTACAAGGGACCACAATGGCTGAAGCGTTGTTGTTGTTGTTATTAGTTGTTGTTGTTTTTCAAATAAAATGCCATATTTCCTCCAGTAGGCTACTGCCATTCCATCTGTGACTCCATGCCTGGTGACTCATCAGGCCAAAAAAGGAACGGTGGCCTGCAGGTTCCCTCCGTGAGACTGTAGCGGGTTTGAACAGCCAGAACTCATTACGTACGTGAGCTTGCCAGGGAGAACAGACTACTTACATAACTGGGTCAAAACCTTCGCTTGTGCAAAACACACGCAACAAAACTCCCAGAAACAGAGAGGACGAAACGAGACAGTGTTTGAAGCGTTTAATTACAATAGAGGTTTATGGAATAGGAGAACAAGCTAGTCTTTGATCGGATGCGTCTATCCCTACTCTTTCCTGCTTCGAGCTCTGAGTCAATCTTTTCTCAGGAGCTTCTCTCCTCCAGCTTGTATTATTCATGACTCCATAAAAGAGCAGTAGTGAAAACCCCCTGTCAACAATAACACTCGCCTCACACTATATACAATACATTTATTGCAATGTACAGTACACCTGATAGCCTACACACACCCCATATTGATATAACATCATAGACAGACCATCTATTTAACACAGATCACAGATAAACCTTTCAGCCTTTGTTTTATTCCCGAAACAGAAAGATTAAACTCGATTGATTACTCGTTTCCAGTTGGCTCCAGAGGAAGGAAGCCTACTACATAATGCAAACCTTCTCATCCCCCATAGCCTAAAGCCTAGACACTGATTAGGATGCAGCAAACAGACAACTTCTTCATCGGGCTATTACAGCAACACCTTATAGAATCGATAGGGCGGTAGACCGACTTTCTCGTGCAATTTCAAACATTTGGGCCTTTTTTTTGCCAACTGTTCGGCTAATAGTCCAGTTTATAGGCTCATTTTTATTTGATTTTAGAACATATGGAATTCTAAACTATTGTGCTGGCGAATGGAGGCTATCAACATCTACAAGTCAATTGATCAATAGGAAGAGGCCTACTCCACCACAAGTATAGGCCCACAAACCTTTATGTGTTAAATAGCCTAGTGCACCTTCGTGTCTGCTGTGTGCCATGGCAGCTGTGCCGCAGCCGCGGGCGGAGATGGGCCTCTCTCTCTAATGCAAACCCCGCACCCTTCAGAACGACGTGATAGAAGGAGAGGGAGAGCGACTTTTTGTTATTTAGTAGCATTAATAAGCATCCGTTATAATGCCTTTTTCCGTAACAAAATAGCGACAACTGACACAGACGGACGTGATCCTGGATAGGGTAGGAGAAGGCAGGCCGCACAGAGCAGCACATTAGCCTAGTTAAGCCATCTCTGCATGCGGCACATCCGCGGGGCTGCGGGCTTCCTATACAGCTCTGTAGCATGAGGGAGTCAAACGTGGCCAGCTCAAGCTCGCCTAGGCTCACAACAAAGACTAGCGAGTGCAATGATCTACCATGATCCTAACCCCGCCTTCCGGTTGGATTGTGTTAAGATTTTTTTTTTTTTTTTTTTTTTACCGTACAGGGGAGAGCATAGCGCAAAAATATTTTAGTTTCATAAGGGGGCGTGTCTCTTCTGTCGAGCCTGTATGGATTCTACAAAGACTGTAGGCTTTAGGCCTAAAGTGGGTCTTTTGAAGAGAGTGACATGAGGGTTTGTCTCTTTTTTTTTTGACAATCCAACTTCAATTCAAGGGAACTTAATGAATTAAATGCAGCGGTGGCTACATTACATAGATATGCTACAAATCATATATAATCAGTATATTTGGAATATCACATAAACAACACACACACACACACACATACATAGTGAGGTGTGTGAAAAGCAGATTAGGCAGTTTTTGGAGTTATAGCCTAGTCTGATGCTTGTAGCTATTATTTCTAAATGTCTTTTACTCAGATTTAATGTTATTGATTGATTGATTTATTATGTTACTGTGTTTGTTTTGATTTAGTCATTTAACATTGTTTTTTTTTTTGTTTTTTTACCACTAAGGATAACACTGGAGTTTGAGTGTTGTGAATACATGTATGGACACTCCTCTGAGAATCAATCAATCAATCAAAGCTTTATTTGTATAGCGCATTTCATACACAGAGGCCACACAATGCGCTTTACAGAGAGCAATGGGAGGGTGGGAATAGGTCCCACCCCTAAAAAAACAAAATAAAACAAAATAAAAATAAAAAACAGTATCACCCAGGGGCCAGAAAAGTGAGCTGTAAAAATTCTTCCCTGACCCCTCTCAACGAGACGAGAATGAGGCATCTGGTGATAATCTCTAATGGTCTTGTGATTCCTCCAATAAATCAATAAATCCATGGACCCATCTATCTATCTATCTATCCTATCTACCTTATGCTGTAGTTAGTTAACACAAGATGTGCATGTAGAACACCTTTACACAATGGATGTGTAAACCTAAGTGTTCTTCCCAACGGTTATTTGTATGGTTTCTGGTCATTACCTTCAACAATAACAGCTTTAGGTACTCTGGGATTTTCTGGCCTTTGGTCTTCAGCGGGCGTCCGCCACCAGGTCGAGACCTGCCGTTTATTTGAGGTAGCTGAGCGTCGGGCTGCCCTGATCTCACATAACAAGCAGCTGCTTAAGAGATTTCCTATGAAAACATGACCTCTGACCTCCTGCAGACTCCTCTCCTATCCCCAGCAAGTCCCAGCATGCCTCGGTAGCATCTATACATATGGCCCACACCCAGGCTCAGTACTGTAGCTTCATTCAAGATTCAAGATGGCTTATCTGTGAAAAAATCCACTTAAGTAAACATGCTTAAAGTGTTTATTTAGTGTGTGTTTTTTTCAGACTTCCCATGAAGGCATTGCAATGGTGTTCTATAGAAGAAAAAAATAAAAACACATTTGTTTTCCTTGGAATTATCTCCTAATAGCTGCAGGCATGGGCAACAATATAAATGTTAGGCCCTATATAAAAGAATACAATATTGGGCCCCCACCTTATGATAATGATAATAATAATAATAATAATAATAATAATAATAATAATGATACAATATAATAATAATAGTGGTTTATGGGGACCCCTGGCAGTATAGGGCCATTAGAACTATCAGACAAACCCCCTATTATGGGGCAGGGCAGGAAGACAGAGGGTTGTTTGTTCAGTGTATGTTCTCTAGGTGTTCAGTGGGCCTGAACACACTGCACACTATCCTGGGTGTTCAGTGGGCCTGAACACACTGCGCACTAGCGTTGCTTTGAAGAGCAGAGGAAGGTTCAGGCAGGAAGGAATATTTAAAGTCCCAGCTTGTGCAAATTATGTAAATTGCAGTAATGAGATGTCTCCGCTGTAGTAGGGGTGACAGACCTAGTGAGATAAAGGCTTGGAACCTGAGACTTTAGGATTCAGTATGGTCAGTAGATATGATAGATTATTATTCATTTGCCATTAAAATCCTCAAAAATGGACCTATTATGCAACTTAAATTATGCAGCATGAAATGGGCGTCTCAATTATTAACCTACTAAAACACCAGATCCCTTTAAATGTATCTGCCCTTACTCTGTTCCTAAAGCATTTGGCTCACATTCATGTGTCTATATCCTTCAGCAAAATGGCGTGCGTGTGGCCGCATGGCCACTGCAAAACGTCTAATTTGTCATGAGATGGGTGAAATATCTTTGCGTGTACACAGGTGGAAGTACGGTAGCATCCAAGGGGTGTACACACGCTGCGTTGATAGAGAAGGTAGTTCTGCTTTTCAATCATTTGAGTGCTGACTTATGTCTATTTTATTATTTTAGGGGGAGGGGGGGAGAATGAAAGAATTCTTCTGGATGTAATCATGAACGGCGCCGTGTACATTTCGTTTTTTCAAGGGCAACTCGAATCGGTCCTAGAGCAAGTAGTGCAACTCGCAGTCCAGGAAATAAGCGAAACTGTGGGGGCGAGCTTGAATTCAATGTTAATGGAAACGGCAGCCAAAGAACAAGAAAACCAACGACTTAGTTCAAAGCTACAATCGCGGGAGTGCGGGCGCAAAGGTGTCGAAAATGGGTCCGTTTCCAATTGTGGCAAGTCGGACAACGCGGCCACCGACAGAACAAAGCAGGAGACACACACCCCCGGCCCGACCACGGAACGCAGCATGTCCGCAGACACACGAAGACTGGAGCAGAAAGGACGCGTCGTGGGTAAGGTTACCACAGCACACTTCACCGAGACGCTCTTTACCAAGTGTCTTAGTACAGCGAGCACGTAAAAACATTACGTAATTCTGCAGCAGCGCGGTCATTTAGACCAGTGTGCGCGTTTGTTATCAAACTACATATCATCCCGTCGGGTTTTGCGTGCCGCGAATCTGTGATCAACATGGCAAAGCTGCAACCATGCCCAAGTGCATTGTGTAACAGAGTTGGGATCAGACACCAGACATCGTAATTTTCAATCTGACTTGTTTCATTACTATAGGGCACCATTCTTTATTCAAACAGAGGCTTGTTTATAAATCTGTGTGCTTACGTATCTATATATCAAATATGAATGGCCTGTGTCCGTCCGTGCCTTTGATTCTAGTCAAATCAGTTGTTACAATGTTACAAGTTCAGTGAAACGAATATAGCAGCAAAGGGCCTGGCCGCGTTTTAAACATACAGATTCGGGTTGTGTCATAGCCCCACCCTCCCGTGACGTCATAATTGACTATGACCCCGGGGATGTGTGCGGTCTGAGGCTGGCATGGTGCTGATGCTGTCTGCTGACCCCCTCAGCCCCCCCCTCCCCCCAGCGATGCCCCTTGGCCTCAAGCCGCCAACAGCGCCGACCGACCCTGCCGTTACCCCAAAAACCCTCCAATCGGGGCTACCCTAGGAAACCACGCCCACGTTGTCTTATGGAGCGTTAGAGTTGAGGAGCGACGGGCGGGCGGGGTGCGGGGGGAGACTTGCGGGACATGGGGGCGGAGGGGGGGGGCTCTTTGTAGTGAGACTGATATTATTGTACCCTAAACCCACAGTCTGAGGCCGTTGGCAGGCCTTCGCACATTCTGGACAATGCCGAGGCCCTGAATGGCGACACGTATGGCTGCACACATCTGCGCCGACGAGGAGGCCATTTTGGTGGAGCGGTGAATGGTGGGGCTCACAGTTGGGAGTCCCAGACAGACGGGCAGACAGACAGACAATCACACACACAGTCTACAAACAGACCTTCGGGAGTTCCTCTCACCACGCTCCACATGGCTGGTTCCTACCTGCCTCTCTCACTCCCATAAATGCCTATTTTCAGCCTGAGGTTTTACGAAAAGTCTCAATTACAGTGGGAGTCTGTATTACTCACAACAGCAACACCTCGGGTCGTCCAGGCAACCTCTAGGCCTGTTCAGACGCTTTCTCGGGGGGGGGTTTGTTTGGCCATCTAATCCACTTTCCCTTTCCTGGCTGTGGAGTAGAGCCCCTCTGATTGGCTGCTGGGTAGGGAGGTTTCAGTAACGAAGCCTAGATGGATTTAGATAGGTAGATATCAACTTTATTGATCCCCGAGGGGGAATTCCTGTGTTGTGGCATAAATCCACACAACAAAAGGAGGCCATGGCATCAGCACAAAGGGCAGCAGTAAAAATACCAAAAAATCCTATTAGCTAAATTTGTTCTGGCCCACTTTCGAGAGAAGAATCCACAGTTCAGGAGCATGTATCAGTCGTGTAGTATTCATTTTACCTTGCATGTGTTACACAGCGAAGCCTGTTTGGGCTACACAATGCTTTTGATTTCCTGTGGAAGAGTTTGTCGATCCAGCGGGAGAATGCAATTTGGGATGGCGTAGTGTCAAACAGCCCGAGGGACGCACCTAGCAAATTCTCAAATTACACAGCGAGGGGTGTGTGTGTGTGTGTGTGTGTGTGTGTGTGTGTGTATGGGGGTGGGTGGGGGTGGGGGGGACCTATCAGACTTCGACACAACATCTCCTGCGCATTAAGACCGATTACCCTGCACGACTTTACAGGGCTATAAAAGACAAAGACCTGATTATAGTGATTCGGCCAGATTGAGGAGAACTAGTTTATAATAACAGTTCACTAGTTTATAATAACGGTTCACTAGTTTATAAGAACGGTCCACTAGTTTATAAGAACAGTTCACTAGTTTATAAGAACAGTTCACTAGTTTATAAGAACAGTTCACTAGTTTATAAGAACAGGTCACTAGTTTATAAGAATAGTTCACTAGTTTATAAGAACAGTTCACTAGTTTATAAGAACGGTTCACTAGTTTATAAGAACGGTTCACTAGTTTATAAGAACGGTTCACTAGTTTATAAGAACGGTTCACTAGTTTATAAGAACGGTTCACTAGTTTATAAGAACGGTTCACTAGTTTATAAGCACATTTCATTAGTTTATAAGAATTATTTGCTGTCACCCTGGACAAACAACCCCCCCAAAAAACTCATTTGATGTGCTGCACGTCTGTTGCAACTGGTGTGTCTGGCTTCTACACCAACCCAACCACACACACTGCAGCAGGAGGAAACGGCATGAAAACGGCACACGTTTCAGATTTCACATTTTGCTGTTTGTCACGGATCTGGGTGACACGCGATTACTCTACCCTCCACCATGAAACCCGCAGGTCGGCACGGAGGCACCTCTCGGAAGAGCTGAGAGAGTCGGGGCTTAGATTTGAGGTCTGTAACGGGCTTTTGCGCGAAGTGGCCGTGTGGAAATGAAACGGGCATCTGTCTGGCTTGTCCAAAACTGGGCCAGCCCTCCTGGATGCCAAACCAGTGAACGGATGAGGAGATAAGTCCTTATTTTGGTTGGGGATGAGTGGGATCGCAGCTGGATCTACAGAGATGGGCACGGATGAGTGTGTGTGTGTGTCTTTATAGCAAAAGCACTAATTTTTTGAGGAAATATGCAGAATGATTAATCCTGCATTACTGCTATATTCATTCTCTTTGTGTTGATCTACTGTAGTTCTTCCTCTGGGGACACAGCAAGACAGGCTCCTCCCCCTGATCAAGACAGGCTCCTCCCCCTGATCAAGACAGGCTCCTCCCCCCTGATCAAGACAGGCTCCTCCCCCTGATCAAGACAGGCTCCTCCCCCCTGATCAAGACAGGCTCCTCCCCATGATCCTCTCCCTAGTTAGTAACGGTGTGATTATTAACCCCGCCTCCTCTCCTCTCCCCCAGGCCAGCTGAAGGCTGTGATGGAGCAGGTGCTGGACTTCGCCGTGTGCGAGCTGACCAAGATCGTGGAGGCCAGCTTCGACGACCTGCTGCTGGAGATCACCGTGAAGGATCGCGAGCAGCGCGACCTGGAGGAGCGCCTGCGTCGCGGCGAGGGGCGCCCGGAGAACGCGAAAAGCCGAACGGCCAGGAGGCGGGCGTCCGAGCACGGCCCCGCGTCGCCCGGCGGCTCAGAGGGAACGCGGGACGAGTCCGACGGCGACGTCACAGCGGCCAAAATCACGCGGAGGGAGGAGCCTGCAGAGACGAGAAATGGTCTGTGTTGTTATAACACAAAGGTCCATGCATTATAACTGTTACTATACCAGTTATGAACACAAAGGTCCATGCGTTATAACTGTTACTATACCAGTTACAAGTAACTAGTTGTAACCTATTATCAGACCTGGGTCAAAATGCTATTTGAAATAATTTTAATTCACTTACTTATCTGAGCTTCATTGTTCTCCTCTGGCACAATGAAACCAGTCGGTTGTTACCAATCATGCCATCTGACACACTAGGCCCCGCCCACCTGACACTCCAGGCCCCGCCCACCTGACACACCAGGCAGACTCGAGCAAACACTAAAATAATTGAAAGAATTTCAAACAGTATTTGGTCCTAGGTTTGATTATCATAACTGTGCTCTTGAGAATGAGCACAGCGAGTGTTGAACCGGGATAAACTAGCAGCCTATAGATTGACGCTCGGATATGAGATTAGTTGGAGTATGACAGTGTGTATAGACAGAGGTTGGGTGGCATTATTAAGAAAGATCTTGGGTGTGAAACTAACTCTCCTGACGACTCCACACGCCGCGCCAACTCACAAGGTGTGGTTATTGCAAACACATGCGTACAAAGTAATCACCACTTGCATAACACAGGGACAGAAGCCGTGTGACAGTTGGGATTGAGATTCTCCCAAAATATTCAACAGACATGTTACTTGTCCTAGAGACAAGCTACCATGGAGTCAAACAACAAAGGAGCTATTATTGACTGTGGTGGTTTTACAGGCGCCGGTAGTCGAAATGCACAAGATCTGAGAGTTCTGTCAAAGACTCGTCTGTCATAGTTAACAACTAACTGTAACTGTGCCAGATAGTTGTTGCAGGTTGTGTCTAGACAGCCCGTTCCACCCCTCACAGACATACAGGTACATGTTACACCGTTTCAAAATTAGGTCATGGTAATAGTAGTTTTATTTTCTATAGCATTGTAGGAGGCACTTGGACTAACCGGGGCACAGCTTGCTATTCTAGTCTTTATTGTAGCTATTCTGTATGTTCCATCGCAGTGGGCAAGTGAAACCAAGTCCACCTGAAGTAGCTGATACAGAATACGGTCTTTCTTCACCCTGGCTTCTTAAGCGGGACTAACGACAAGCAAACTCAACCTGCTTCCTAATGTGTATTATCTTCGGATGTAAGCCAGACTGAGATCGGGGGGAAAAAAACAGTCATATCTTGTTGTCACAGTCATAATAACGATAAACATTCATTTCATGGCTGAGGTCTGCGAGGTGCTTTTTCAGGTCAGCGGGTTGCTGCCGCGCTCCTGTGCCGACTCAGCTCTCGGCTCTGCCCCCGGGCGAGACGAGGATGTCAGGCAGGAGAACAGGATTTGTTTTGAATGTGGATCAGCAGAGCGAGGGCATGCTGGGTAATCGTGTGACGCTTCCGGGTGGAGGAGATGGGAAGCGCGGCGCCGTCGCCTGTAGTGTTGTCGGGCCGTAGTATTTGGCGAGCGTCGTTGTAAAACCTGTGCGCCGTTTGTGTTCTCTCGCTCTCTCTCTCCCTCCCTCTCCCCCCCCTCTCTCTGCTGTGTCTCTCTTTCTCTCTCCCTCCTTCCCTCTCTCTGCTGTCTCTGTCTCTCTCTCCCTCCCTCTCTCTGCTGTGTCTCTCTCCCTCCCTCCCTCCCTCCCTCCCTCTCTCTGCTGTCTCTGTCTCTCCCCCCCCTCTCTCTGCTGTGTCTTTCTCTCTCCCTCCCTCTCTCTCTGCTGTCTCTGTCTCTCTCCCTCCCTCCCTCACTCCCTCTCTCTGCTGTCTCTCTCTCACTCTCTCTCCCTCCCTCCCTCCCTCTCTGCTGTCTCTCTCTCTCCCTCCCTCTTTCTGCTGTCTCTCTCTCCCTCCCTCCCTCCCTCTCTGCTGTCTCTCTCTCTCCCTCCCTCTGCTGTCTCTCTCTCTCCCTCACTCCCTCCCTCTCTCTGCTGTCTCTCTCTCTCTCACTCTCTCCCTCCCTCCCTCCCTCTCTCTGCTGTCTCTCTCTCCCTCCCTCCCTCCCTCTCTGCTGTCTCTCACTCTCTCCCTCCCTCACTCCCTCTCTCTGCTGTCTCTCTCTCCCTCCCTCCCTCTCTCTCTCCCTCTCTCCCTCCCTCCCTCCCTCTCTCTCTCTCTGTGCTGTTGTCAGACTCTGGGAAGCCCACCTCGGTGCTGTCCGTGGCCCAGGACTGGGTCCCCATCCTGGACAAGGTGTTCGGCCAGAAGTGGTGCAGCGACCTGTGGCAGATCAAGGAGCTGTCATCCGCGGGGAGAGACCGGGAGAGGGAGGAGGAGGCGGAGGAGGGGGGGGGCGGGGCGCTGGGGCTCCGGACCGAGGACCTGCGGCCGACGCCCACCTCCCCCCAGCAGGACCCCCGCTGGACGCCCCTGGAGGACATGGAGGTGCTGTCCCTGACGCCGGACCTCCAGCCCGCCCCCACGCCCAGGCCTGCCCCCCCTCCGTCAGGTACGGCCTGATAAACCCCACCCCAAACCTCCAGCATCCCCTCCCACAGTCCCTAAACATCCCCGGACCCTCCCCCCACCCAGACCCACCCCTACTATTACATTACATTACATAACATGGCGACTTGCTGTGTGTTAAGTATGTGTTAAGTAAGTAATGTAATTCCATTACTTAACACAGCCAAGGTGACTTACAATAATTGCATTTAATGCAGGTAGTCAGTGTGCTACTACTTGCAAGAAGTGTATCTCCCCTCTTAAAAGAAAGGAGATGCACTTGTGAGTTCTGGCGAGTAGTAGTGCACTGACTAACTATGTTAAATGCAATTATTGTAAGTCCCCTATCAAGACACACCCCTGTCCCCTATCCAGACACACCCCTGTCCCCTATCAAGATACACCCCCATCCCCTATCAAGACACACCCCTGTCCCCTATCAAGACACACCCCTGTCCCCTATCAAGACACACACCCCTCCCCTATCAAGACACACCCCTGTCCCCTATCAAGACACACCCCCCTCCCCTATCAAGACACACCCCTGTCCCCTATCAAGACACACCCCTGTCCCCTATCCAGACACACCCCCCTCCCCTATCAAGACACACACCCCTATCCAGACACACACCCCTTCCCTATCAAGACACACCCCTGTCCCCTATCAAGACACACCCCCTCCCCTATCAAGACACACCCCTGTCCCCTATCAAGACACCCCCCCCTCCCCTATCAAGACACACCCCTGTCCCCTATCCAGACACACCCCCCTCCCCTATCAAGACACACCTCCCTCCCCTATCAAGACACACCCCTGTCCCCTATCAAGACACACCCCTGTCCCCTATCAAGACATCCCCCCCTCCCCTATCAAGACACACCCCTGTCCCCTATCCAGACACACCCCCCTCCCCTATCAAGACACACCCCCCTCCCCTATCCAGACACACCCCCCTTCCCTATCAAGACACCCCCCCCTCCCCTATCAAGACATCCCCCCCTCCCCTATCAAGACACACCCCTGTCCCCTATCCAGACACACCCCCCTCCCCTATCCAGACACACCCCCCTCCCCTATCAAGACACACCCCCCTCCCCTATCAAGACACACCCCTGTCTCCTTGTCAGACCCAGATTCATCTATCCGTTCATCTTTTTTTTTTTCTATTCCTGCTCCGCTCACTCCCCTCTACCCCCCTCCCCTCTGCCCCCCCCCTCTGCCCCCCTCCCCTCTACCTCCCCTCCCCCCTCCCTCCCCTCTACCCCCCCCCCTCTGCCCTCCCCCCTCTACACTCCCCCCTCCCCTCTGCCCTCCCCCCCTCCAGTGGAGGACTCTCCCCTCAGGTCCCCGTCGATGCTCCACCGCCTGCTCACGCTACCCGCCCAGCTGCTGGAGGACGAGGACGCGGACGCCATGGAGACGCAGCATCAGCAGCCCGCCGCCGCCTCGACGCCCGGGGGCGAGCACGCCAGCCCCGCCGCCGAGTCCCCCTCGCCGCCGCCCACGAAGAGGGACGGAGAGGAAGAGGAGGAGGAGGAGGACCAGGAGGAGGAGGAGAAAGGGACGAAGGTGAGGACCGGAAAGGGCAGGAAGTCCCACGAGTGCCGAGAGTGCGGCAGGAAGTTCAGCCGAGCGCCGATCCTCAAGGCCCACCTGCAGACGCACTCCTCCACTGCCTCCACGTCGGCGGCGGCACCGGACCTGCGCTGCTCGGAGTGCGGGAAGCGCTTCTCCCAGGCCGCGCGGCTGCAGGCGCACGCCAGAACGCACACGGGGAAGAAGAACTGACGGGGGGGGGGGGGTTCCACCTCCCACCTCGATTCATATCGCAGAACAGCAGCATATCAGCCGTAGCAAGACGGAGCTCTGAGCTCATTCTCATGAAGTATCTTCGGAGTTGGGAATCGCAAGGCCTGTTGCCGATTCTGAGGGTACTCTGATGCAACAAACGAAACCTCTCTGGGTATATAATATCACACAAAGGTAGTTTTTACAGCCTGCTGTAGATTTTTCTCTCTTTAATGTTACCTCCATTTTGATTAATTTTTTTATTTTTTATCACTCTTTTTCTGAGATTTGATCTCTTTGCTGGAGTCGTAGGTCGTAGTATGTTCTATATAGCATGGAACTGTGGTGTGTCACTCACTAAACGATGAAGCAACCTTTTTATTAAGTGCTCTTTTTAGTTTTCTCAGTATATAAACTATTTTTTTCGTCTTTTTTTTAAACATTTTTTGTATATCAAGTTGATGTTTTTATGCGTCATTATTTTACATCAAGAGAATCTTTTCTACTGCAAAGGCCAGGTAGACTTTGGCCCGGTGCCTCAAATTGACAAACCAACATGGCACCGATCAGTAAAAACCAGACCTTGCAGTGGGATAGGCGTCATCTGAAGTTGAATGTGAATTGCAACTTTTATCTTTTTTTTCCCGGTGGCGCAGCAGAGACTGACAGAGTTTAAAAAGGGCTTCTGTGCCCGGGGAGAGAGATCCAGACCGCTGGAGCCCATAGCAGACGAAGTTCTCTGGTGTTCTCTTCTCAGTGTGAAACTGCAGCTGGTGTAACCAGCCAGGATTTAATCTATCTTCTCACTACCTTTTACAATCCTCTCAGTATTTTTTTCCCCTCTCAACAGAAATACCTCGTACAACAAAAAAAAACTACTCACTCTCAATTATGTAAAATGCAACTGAGGGACTGTTACAGTGGTAGCCCTTTTTGTATTGTATGAAGAACTACAAATTCAAAACATTACTCACCCCAGGATGCTCCCGAATCAAAAGGCTTCCCGGCTTCCTGAGGACTAGCTAATGTGAGCTGTGAGTCGACGACCCCCGTGTCAATAACCAAACAACATTTCTCCCCCGAGGGACGCCCTTATACCGACGGAAGATGGACAGAGAAGATGAAGGGAAACGACATCTCGCTCACATTCTGATTGGTGGAAATGAGGTTCCCAAGTCATTGTCACAGGAAGTGGAGCAATACGACATTTTGTTTGATTTTCACCGGATTGTCTACGAGTACACTGAGGGAACACCTTAATGAACGAATAGCCTAATAACTACTTGTTTCTGCTTGCCTCTTTCGGCATGTCTATGAAACGGAACACTCCATTGGAACTCTGAAGGGGGGGGGGGGGCATTCCAATAAGGGAGGTGGAGGGGGAGCGGTGGGGGTGGGTGTACAGAGCTTTGGGACTTGACTGGCGTTTTCATAACTGTGCTCTTGCATTTCTTTTGGACATGTCAAGGGCACACTGGTATGTCCTGCGGCAGATATCTTCAGCATCATAGTGTCTTCCTCTTTTGATTGTGCTTTGTCTTTCTGTAGATTCGTCTGCAGCTTGTGGCAACACAACGCATGACCAGTAAGCAATACCCCGTCTATACCGTTAAGGCTAATGGTATTGTTACATGTTAGCGGCGACGCTAGAGACCGCCTGTTAGGAGATGTACCTACGTCACCCGGCGTTGTAGTGCGGAACCGTTACTTTAGTCCGCTGGGGTTCTAGAGTCTTCCTCAGTGAAGGCTGTCCCCCCTTGACAGGAAGCCACAGGACGGCTTCTACACCTCCACCCCTGCTTGACCTGGGAGGAAACCCCATAGATTTTCATCCTGGTCCCTTGACCACTGACCTCAACTCTGGTTGTTGCTAACGTGATCAATCTATATCTGCGGAAGACGGCAAAATGAATCCCTGAAAGGTCGATACCGGTATGCACTGTATAACAGGCCCGTAGCCAGCCTAGTGGAAGGGGGGGGTTCGTTTTTTCCAAAAGTGGACCTTATCGCAGTTTTTAATTTGATTGTTGCGCGAGTTGTTGACAGGGGGGGGGGGGGGGGGGGGTTTCTGGACCTTTCGTCCTGAATTGTGGACCTTTGGTCGTGAGGGGGGGTTTGTTCGACCCCCTGGCTACGGGACTGTATAATATGCACATGCGTATCTTCTCAGCACACGGTCGACATAATCACCTCCCGTCTGGCACCTGTCTGGTTGTGTGTTTCTCTGTTAGCTTGTCTCCAGATGGCGGTGGGCGTCACCTGACGGTCTCTCTGTGGGATGTAGACTATCGCCGTCGGAGACGTCACTCCCGATGTCGGCGTTCCCTGCTGCCCAGCTGTAGCCAACCGCCACGTAGCATCTCCGTTCACACTTCCTCTTCGCTTTGTCCCAGAAGTATCTGCAAAAGAAAATAGTTTTAGGGTTGGATGCTGAGGGTAACGTCTGATGTGACTCGCGACGTCACACGCTGTGATTCTTCTAATTCAGGTCAAACAAGCAGCAGCGTTTACATAATATGGGCACAATTCAAACCATGGTTTGGGGCATCCTTACATCTAGACTGTAAATGTAACACGAAAGACATTGCATGTGATGTATTTACATTTTCATAAGGTAAACGTATGAAAGGTTATTGGAAAAACAAATTATTGTTCCTTCTTTGATTTCCAGCTTTTAGTGGTGAAACATGATCTGTGGTCGGTGCTGTGCACTGGCTGTCAACGGTTGGCCCACACTTTCTCCTAGCGGGTAGAATGGATTTGAAATGCACTTCATTCCTACTAAAGGCAGTGTCTTGTACAGACACCTCCACCAGTCGAATGCTAAGTTGTTTCCTGGTGGTAAGCTAACCTTGAGCGGTGCTGATCTGTAAACGAGAGGCATGGCCATGTTGATGTTTTATAGCCTTTGTCCATCATCTGCATTCCCATGTACACTCATCTAGAATCATACATCAGTATTTTAATTGGTCCAGCTTCTCTCTGAAATCCATTGGGTTTAATTGTATACTGTAAATAATTTTCACTTGACTTCCATGGCTTTTTTTAATCTAGATTGGGAGATTAACGGGGGGTTAATCGATAGCACGTAAGTATTGTCCTCTCACTCACGCCCGGGTGTTTCTCCTAATGATTTAGAATGCACAATGTAGGACTACTCTTTTTTTAATCCACCCGTTGAAACAAATAGATGTAGCAATGACTCATTTTTGTTCTCCAGATGCCTTGCTCCAGTTCTTTGCTTTTGCCTAACGAATTACCCAACCGCTTTTCTGCAAATGCCAGGTTTGAATACGTACTGACATGTTCCTCATGCAATTTATTGCACTTTCCATTTTATTCTGTTACTTTACAATTTCATACCTCATTTTTTAAAAGTCAGGAAAAAAAACGCAAACATAATGGATATTGGACACCATCATTACCTCAACTTTACCTTCATATTTATCTCTACATTTGTAGTTTTTTAAAGGTCTTGTCTGGATCATGCACAACCGCAAAGGTTACCTGCCTCAAAAGTAATTTACTATGTATTAGCACTTCAGTGTTATGGACACGACCACAAGTGAGTGGATAGCATCTGGAAGAACTAGGGGAATATTCTCTATAGACTTTGACTGGAGGGACTTAATGGGACCACAGACAAGGGAAAGAAATGCATTGTGGTCCAGAAAAGATGGCTTCTGTTAGCTAAAATTCAAAAACAATTTAGTCATATAGCATATGCTTTTATCCAAAGCAACTTACAATGTTCTTGGGCTAGTGTTAAGGGTGAGTACGTTGCTCAAGGCGAAACAGTGGGCAGTGATTGGTTAAGTGGCTCGGCTAACCAACCGGTGACCTTTCTGTCTGATGCTCTAACAACAGCGCTACCATACACGTCACACAGCCAAAGTGAATGGTTACCAGACACTCTTTATAGTTAAGTATATTAATATACTATCCTGGTTAGTTGTGCAAAGTTCATACACTTTACCAGATGCAGTTAGCTCCTTGTGGTCATTTGAACAGCAGGTATTTGGGGGGGTTTGAGATCCAGTTATAATACACTAAGAGGGCAAAATTCAGATTTTTGATGTTTAGTTTCACTTTAAAATATGGTTTTGTAATCTTGTGCATGAAAACATTGACAAGAAGTCTGTCGGCAATTTCCTGAAAAGTGGTTGACTGGTTCTTTTTCAGAAATAATATGCATTCTATTATTCTATTATCCTCAACCTCCAGTTTTGAGGTGTAAATTGATAAATTCTAGGGATGTTTTGCCATGAAAATTTTGAATGAGGGAATTAAAGGGATATTTTGTTTGTTGTAGCATTCTTAATTTGATTCTCTTAGAAGTAGAATAACATTTGTTATCCAGGGAACCAAGTTGGACTGTTGACATTCAAATAGATAATTTTGTAATTCAGAAATTTTATTTATTTTATTAAATTTGTGAAATGAGTCGTTATAGATTTGGGTCCTCACAATTATGTTATGTTGGAATATTTTGAATTGTATAAGATACCCTTTGGAATTCGGTATGAGCCCTGAAGCTAGGTTTGCCAAATTATGGTTTGGTTTGGCAGTGAGCAAGTGTCTATGTCCATGTTAAACATGAGAGCACTCTTAATGTCATTCATACCAAGCCTACTCTGCCATGATAGTATGATTATGTAGGCACCGTGATGTGGTTTTATACATGTTAGACAATGATACTGGGTACTTAGTGTAAGTAAAATAAACCAATAAATGTTAACAACAAACAACACTGTGTATTGTTATATTGTCCATTTTTGAATCATTTATTGAGTAATATGTAATTAAGTCCATGCATTACCTAACAGTTAATCATCATTACTCCTGTGTTACTTCAACTTGAAGAGGTTTCATTAACGTTTAGGACGGACGTCATTCAGGAAAAACCTGAATGAGTGAGTGGAGAAACATGAAGAATTCAGATGCTTCTGTACAGGTGTGCTTCAGGATACAGTGAAGCGGTCGACATCCCATAATGCTCTGTGGTGTGTATAGATACTCTGATCAGGCCCTGTTGACCTTGGATGTTGGACCAAGATGACCAGAGGAAAAGATCTAAACTGACTTTAGAAGAGGGTTCATTATTAGGGCATGGATGGTAGCTTCCGTCACAAAGACGGCTCAACTGGCTGTTCCAACAGGATCAGTGACTAAAGTGACATCTGCATTTAGGTCTGTGGGAAAAACGTCAGTAGATTTTGATTCAGTAGAAATTGTGGGTGAAAGTGCACATTTGATGACCGCGATGATCGTGCATCAGTGTGATATGTAAGGGTAAAAAACAAGAGCAACTCTTCTTCAGGTGACTGAGAATGTGAGTGCAGGATGTGACCCCTACAGTGACGGGGTCTGGTGGTACAGGCCTGAATGCTTGACCCCTACAGTGACGGTGTCTGGTGGTACAGGCCTGAATGCTTGATCCCTACAGCGAGGGGGTCTGGTGGTACAGGCCTGAATGCTTGATCCCTACAGCGAGGGGTGTGGTGGCTCTGTTATGCTGTGGGGGGGCGGGGCCTTCTGCTGGCATAGTCTGGGTCCATTTGTCCGCTTAGAGGGAAGGGTCACAGCAAATCAATACAAAGTTATTCTGAGTGATCACCTTTATCCTATGATGAAACATTTCTATCCTGATGGGAGTGGTCTCTTCCAAGGTGACTCCTCCCCCATCCACAGGGCACGAGGGGTCAGTGAGTGGTTTGATGATTATGAAAATGATGTGAATCATATGTTATGGCCTTCACAGTCAGGGCATCCCAACACAATTGAACACCAATGGCAGATTCTCAACTGATGTGTTATACTGTATAGACAGCACTCTCCACCACCATCATCAGAAGACCAAATGAAGGAATATCTTTAAGATGAATGGCGTACCATCCCTCCAGTGGACCTACACCCCCTAACGACCACTACGCTCTGCTACCTCGGGGCGGTTCATTGCCCCGTCACTTCGAGGCCCCTGCGGTCGATCGACACGGTCACAGCTCTTCTCTGTCCTGGCCCCGCAGTGATGGAACGAACTGTCCACTGACATCAGCAGTCGCTGTCCATCTTTTGCCGCAGGCTCAAAACTCACCTCTTCAGGTAGCACTACCAGGATCCTCCCTCTTAAGCACATATTGTATTTTAGTTTGCTATTCTACACTGTACTAGATTAAGTTCTTAGTCACTTGCTTAGAGAGGAGATGCACTTGTGAGTTCACTCTTGAAAAAGCGATTTCCTTTCATCTCAACAGGTTTTATCTGGTTAAATAAAGGTTCAATAAAAAATAAAAGTTCTGATGAGAAGTAGTACACTGACTTCCTACATTAAATGCAATTATTGTAAGTCGCTTTGGATAAAAGCTAAGGACTGTAAGGTAATGCAATGTAGACTTCCTGAGGCTTGTAGAATCTATGCCAAGGTGCATTGAAGTTGTTCTGGCGGCTTGTGGTGATCCGACACCTTACCAAGAGACTTGGTGTCACTTCTCTGTATGTCTGTATTTTCCTTCCTCTAGCACTGTTACTGCTGATGTCACTTCCTCTTTATAGAAGAATGACTGGGATGTATAGTGTGCTCCCTTGATCTTTCAGGATTAGACACCTACCTTCTCTCTCTCTTTCTTTCTCTCTCTCTTTCTCTCTCTCTCTTTCTCTCTAGGTCGTCCTCGGACGAGCCCTTCATTGGCGCTTCATCCCGGTCCTCCATCTTGCTAGCTTGCCGGAACTTTCCGCCCCTGCATTTTTCTCCTGGCTGCTATTCTCTCACTCACACTTGGTGACCCCCCATACAGATGCTAATTGGTAACATGTTCGCTCTTATTGATGTTAAGTACTGCACGCAGCGTTCCGGTGTAGCACCAATCTAGGGACCTCTGCAGGGTGGCCATCAGGGTCCAGCATTCATAGCGATATAGGAGAATGGACTCTACAGTTGCATAGAAGAAGCTGAGTTCGATTTGTCGGGGGAAGTTGGAGTTCCACACACTGGCCATGGCGTTCAGGGCCTTCCACACAAGTGCCTTCCTCACTTTGTCTTGTTTGGACGAGTTGACCCATGAGCCCAGGTATTTGAAGTCATTGACCCCCTTCAGAGCAACGCCTCCTGTTGTTGTTAGAGGTGGATGGTCCGGGAGGATGTTGTAGGTGATTACCTCGGTTTTCTTGGCATTTAGTCAAAGGCCAACCTTGGCACACCTTCTCCACTCTGCACAGGAGCTCAGAGTGCTGGCTCTATATGATGGGGGAGCAGGCTGATGTCCAGGTCCGTTAGGACCTCAGTGGGTGACGTCTCAACCTCTTAGATGTTCTAGTGAGACCGAGTTCCTGCTCCCATCCATTGATGTCCTTCCTGAGCGCGTAGTCCAGGATTATGATGAAGAGGAAGGGGGCGAGGGTGTCCCCTTGCATCACCCCAGCCAGGATGTCAAACTCCTCACTGTTGCCGTCTGGGGTCACCACCTTGGCTCTCGTACCTGTGTACATGGTCTCTATGGCCCAGAGTAGATTGGGGGGGACAGCGTAGGCCTTAAGTATCTTCATCATCGCGCCTCTGTGTATCGAGTCAAATGGCTTTTTGAGATTGATGAAGCACAGTACCACAGTCAGGTTGGTCTTTTTCACCTCCTCGATGATTCTCTTTAGGCCAAGATCTGGGTCACGGTGGTCCTCTCCTCTCCAAAACCATTTTGGTTCTCCCTCAGGTGAGGGTCGATAGTGCACATCTGGTTCATTATCATGCGATTGTACCTACCTACCCTATCTATCTATCTATCTATCTATCTATCTATCTATCTATCTATCTATCTATCTATCTATCTATCTACAGTACCTCCTACAGTACCTATCTATCTATCTATCTATCTATCTATCTAGTTCTGTGCAGGGCCTTTCTAGTCAGAGTCTCTCTCTGACAGGAACTGACATCGTGAAGAGGTAACAGAGAACCAGAGTCCAGTGTCCTTAGGGGTCCTGACACACAGGCCTCGTTGATAGATCACATCCTTCCTGCCTGCCTTTTGCTTGATGTCATCTCTAACACGGAGAGTTGAAATCGTGCCTCTGTAAACAGCTGTCACCAATCCAGTCGCTAGTGAGTTCACTTTACATCCATTGTAGAGCGATTTGGATAAAAGTGCTACTATATATAAGTGCAGTCCATTTATCACTTTTTTTCTTTACTTTTTGTTAATGAGTAGCCTAGTTTACAATAAGTAGCCTAGTTTACAATGACATATATTTCTAAACTATGTAGGCTAAACAGCAGAGATTTTCTATTACATCTCTGTAATTATTTGAATAGGGGGCAAAATTGTGTCTGGCGTTGCAGCCAGTAGCCTAACGGTTTAATCCCTGCGGAGTTTGCTTAATATTTAGACAATATTGTGGTTTATAGGGCCGCGTTTAAACACCCAAAGACGATCCAGTTTCTATTTATTTATTTATCGGTGCAGCTTGACGTGTTTATTTTAAATGGAAACATTTTCAATTTACAAACTCAACTATGGAAAGAAAAAAATGCATACATACACAAACACTGAACTCTAAATAAAAAACGGTTATAAACATACTCACATATTTTAAGGGGGGGGGTTAACATCTGCACACTGAACACAGGGTGACAAAACCAAGAATTTGAAGAACAGGGAATCTCTCACAATACAGGAGACTTAGACACGACTTCATATAATTCACAAATAGACTTTTCTTGAATAGCACCTTTATGGAGGCTAAATAGTTTTTAAATTCGTTTTTAAGACAAGGCAAGACCGATCCGGTGCTCCGAGCCGCGCGCCCAGATGTGATGAGAAGTGATGCGAGATGAATGTACGGTGCTGCGCGCGCACCCGGCTATGATCTGACGACGGAAGTGCACGGGCAGAAACACCGAGGAAAGCGAAAAAAGGGAGTGAAAACGAAGCGGAATTAGTCAATGATTGAGGGAGGAGAGGAGAGAGGGAGAGAGAGAAAGAAGGGAACCGAGGCTGCGGGGTTGTTTGGTCGAGGAGGTGGGACGTGGCGGGTCCGGTCGGGTGAACAGCCCAGTGGTGACAGCGAGCCGACGGCTAAAAAAGCCATCATGAACCGGAGAAACAGCAGGTAGATTTACGTTAACGCTAGCTTGCTATTTTTCTATTGGTTTCCTCCTTTTTCCACATCTTCCACAATACCGTCAGCTAGTGCATGTGCATGGCCGACAACACATTTCATAATTTGACACACTTTCTTTGTTTCATTGCAAAGCGAGCAGGTGAGGTGCTTACGCTGCAAAACTTGGAAGTAAGGTTAGAGAAAGTAGATGCACGGCATCCCCGTCTGTCTGTCTGACTTTCTTTCTTTACGCTGAGGTTAGCTTAGCTTTGCTACCTTGCTTGACAGGGAGCTGGATGCTAGGCTAGTTCGCTAGGTAGCCATATAGCTTGCTAGCATGCAAGCAGAATCGAGCGATAGACAAGATGGCCACTGGCTAGCCAGCTAGCTAGACATGGCATCTTGCCCTGTCTTTGTACATCCGAAATTCTAGTGGAGAAACGCTTTGTAAATAACTACCCGTTAACGATATTGAAAGAGTTTTGGGCATCTTCATCTCAATGAAAACTTCTCCCTGGCACACAAACAAGTAGCGCTAGCTCGAATTTATTCATGCACACACATCCTCATACCGAGACGGGGTTGAAAAAATCACCGCCAGTTTCTCGCAGCCAACTAGAAGTCCATACTGTGCATGGCGAATATGGACGGAAGGACACCTAGCTGGCCAGAATAACAGGTAACTTTAGCTCAGTGCGTTAAAGTCGCTCAATTACCTGCTATTTGATATGGAAACCGCTCCGCGATTCGTAATGTTAAGGTATTTGTAATGGCAACATCATGACCGAGATTCGTGAGAGTTGGAGAAGTTTGCTAGGAGGCTGGCGAAGTTTTTGTTGTTGTTGTAAAGTTGTTAATGATGCAAACTTGACTAAACAGAGTGCGTAGGCCAGTTGGTGCAAGTTTAGGAAAACTTTTCAATCATGCGTGTGTTGGTCCCTTTTTCAACTGTGCTCAGCACTTTTTCTGTCTCACATGTCCGTAGAATAAATAAAAGGTTCCATACACACCGCTTTATATGTGCCGTTTTCTCTGTCATCTGCTTGTTTTTTCTGACATCGCTCCAAATCCAAGCCCTAATCTCAAATCAGTTATGGTGTTGTTTTTTTTCTCTCTCTCTCTCTCAACCCAACGACTTCTCCCATTGTATGTTATCAGAATGAGAAGCAGGTGTTGGCTAACGTGTAATGCGTAAAACAAACCGAGTCCCCTTGTGTGTTCTCCCAGGGCCTTTGCCGAGCTGTGTTCGTCCTAACCCAGGAGAAGAAGGCTTGGCTGTTGTCAGGGGGACCCACCCCTCCCAAGGGCTCAGGGCCGGTGGTGTGTTTCTCACAGAACGGAATCGGGTGGAGTGCGGGGGTTTTGGACTCTGTGGCCATGGCAGAGTTGGAGACGGAGTGCATCTCCCTGGGGCTGGGCGCCCTGGCGTCCGACTGCGGCTCGCCGCCGCCGCCACTGGACCCCCTGCGGCCCGAGTGCAGCACCACGCCCACCAGCCTGGTCCTGCTCTCCTCGGACTGCGGCACGCCCACGCTCGGCACGCTGGAGATCGCCGAGCCCATGGCCATGCTGCCGTGCGTCAAGACCGAGCCCGACCTGGACCCCGTCCGCACTGTGGACCTGTCCGAGATCCAGCCGCTCAGCACCGCCGAGCTGGGCCACGAGCAGATCAAGATGGAGATCAGCGGCCTGGACTACATCAAGTCCGAGCACCACGGGGACCTCCACTCATTCCACAGCACCGAGCTGGACTACAAGTCCCACTACGAGCCCAGCCTGGTGTTCGACTACATCACTCACGTGTCGGACAGCCTGGAGTACATCAAGTCGGAGCAGCACGCCGACCTGCAGTGCTACTACACCACGGAGCTGGGCGCCATCAAGACGGAGTACGAGCCCAACCTGATGTCCAGCCACCTGCGCTCGGAGATGAGCCTGGAGTCCATCCACATGGCGGAGCTGCGGTCCGAGCTGAACAAGCTGCGGCCGGACGGGCTCATGGACGGCATGGTAAAGCAGGAGCCCGACTTCGCCGGCGGCCTCTTCGAGCTGCAGCCCGCCCAGGAGGGCAAGCAAAACGGCGGCTCCTCCTCCGTCCACGCCGGCGCCAAGGGCCACGGCGCCGGCCAGCGGAAGCCGCGCAACCTCGCCGGCGAGAAGCCGTTCTCCTGCGTCCAGTGCGGCAAGAACTTCAGCACCCTGGGGAACCTGAAGACGCACCAGCGCATCCACACGGGAGAGAGGCCGTATACGTGCTCGCAATGCGGGAAAAGCTTCGGCCAGGCGGGCAACCTCAAGCGGCACCAGCTCATCCACACGGGTCAGAAACCCTACACCTGCGCACACTGCCCCAAGGGCTTCACCAAAGCAGACGACCTCCGCTCGCATCAGAGGCTCCACACGGGGGAGAAGCCCTTCTGCTGCCTCCAGTGCGGGAAGAACTTCGGCCAGTCCAAGGAGCTGAAGGCCCACCAGCTCAGCCACACGGGCGAGCGGCCATTTTGCTGCCAGCACTGCGGCAAGAGCTTCACCAAGGAGATGAGCTACCGCAACCACCTGCAGATCCACACGGGAGAGAAGCCCTACAGCTGCTCCCAGTGCGGCAAGACTTTCAGCAACTGCGGTGTGCTCAAGACGCACGAGAAGATCCACACGGGCGAGAGGCCGTTCGGCTGCACGCAGTGCGGCAAGAGCTTCGGCCGCCTGGGACACCTTAAAGCACACCAGCAGATCCACTCTGGGGAGCGCCCATTTGTCTGCCCCCAGTGCGGCAAGAACTTCAGCCAGTCAGGCCACCTCAAAGCACACGAGCAGATCCACAAACGAGAGAGAGCGGACACGAGCAGCAGCAGTAGCAGCAGCAGCACTCGCAGTAACGATAGTAGCTAAAGAAAGAAAAAAAAAAACCTTTTAACCTCTCAAAGTATTATTCCCTCTTTTTTATAAATACTATATATAAATATATATGTTTTTCCTTACACTTTTTTCTTACGTTTTTTCATACCTATTGTGCTCTTTTTTGCATTATGTACTTTGGGGGGGGCGGGGGGGTGGGTCCACTTGTGACTGATTTGCTATTATGCAAGTGTCTGGATGTATGTTGGGATAAGTGAAGTTACTTAGGGTCTTGTAGAACAACTTTATATCACGTCTCTGATCTGTGTTTGTAGTGAGGGTCATTCCAGTCTCTTATCCTCCAGTCAGTCACTCACTGTGTACACATTTATTGATAACATGTAATTCCTAAACCATGTACTGGAAAAGAATTATTAAAGAAACTAATGTAACACCCATATGCCTCCTCTCGTGTGTCCTGGCGTCCTTAGGCACAGATCATCGTCATAAATTGGCCTCGGAGCGCGCTTCCTCTAGGCTCATCATAACAGCCACGCTCGGTAACGAGTCGGCCTGTGGAGCATCATGGAGACAAGTTAGCCGTTAGCCTGTAACGGACACAATCTGTTTTCTTTGGTCGTGTTACTGTGCGACGCAGAATGGGTGTGCGATATAACGGAATGGCTGAATTTCCTGTTTGAAAAACCTCTTAAAGCGCCTATTGTATTTATATTTTGCTACTCATTCACTTTGGATTCAGCACTAGATTATGCTCTTAGTTACTTATAGTTAGTTTTAAAAAGGAGATGCGCTTGTGAGTTCTGGCGAGTAGTAGTACACTGACTTCCTACGTTTAATGCAATTGTAAGTCATTTACATGCATGACTAATGTAAATCTAATGCAAAAACTCATCAGGTAGCCATCCTGATCAGGATGGTTTCACAAGCCATTTCAAGAAAAGAAAACCACACCCTCATTGCATAGGCTATCACTTAATTCCTTATATATGTATGTGTGTGTGTGTGTCAAATGTCAAAAAAGGGGCCCATTTATCTCTGGGCTTAAAATCTAACTGAATGAAGTTGGATAGTAATCTAACGGTCTACGCTGTGATGTTTCCTGTTCCAGGTGTCCTGATCGGTGTCTGTTATCATCCGGTCATCCACCTTTTTCTCCACAATTTGCACAAAACTTGTGATGCTTGATGATGACAAAGATGATGTTGACATTCAGAAGTGACAAATACGTGTTTAGTTTTTTTTGTTTATTTGGCAGGGACTGTGTACATTAAAGAATATACTGTACCAGAATTGGCCAAGAAGGCTAGTTTTCATCTGTAATCCCTGGACAGTCAGTCTGAGTATGTGACAGCTAGCTGTTGTATTCAGTTTAAGAATGTTTGTAGCTTCAACAATGTTACTAAAACTGGAGTTTTGAAGATTCGTCACCAGCTCCTTGAGAAGAACTAGTTTTAGAATGGAGAGGGCCGTTTCAAAACCAACATTCCATTCTAAAACGGCTTAAATCTGCGTGCCCAGTGGTAGCTGAGCCCCGCTAAAGGACTGCGCTACCGCCTACAATCATCTATTCATCAACGTTCCTGTGCTTAGCTGTCTGGACTAGTCAATTTCCATCTTTTAAATGTGGATGATGGACGATATATACACTGCAAAATATATAATTTAAGACACAACTGAAGAAGTGGGTATACTCCAAGGGCTAAATTGCAAGGGTACAGTAGCCTATTTACATTAGACGTGGTTAAAGAGGTGGATATACTGTGTGTCCATGGATAAAGAAGTGGGTATACTCTGTATACCTCCATATATCCTCCACTACACCACTGATGATGTCCGAATCCCCCCCCCCCCCCACTGCTGCGTTATAGCTCGGTAAAGCCAAGGTATGTTTGTCTCTGAAAAGTTAACTCATCATCACACGAGACCGTAATTCATCTGACCAAACACCTCTGTAACGCCTCAGAATGCTGATATTCACATCAGCAGTCCCCCAGGGGGCCCTCAGAACCCCCCGGGGCGTTTGGCGCTCTGGATCTGCAGGCCGGGCACAGTGCTCTTCACCCCCTTGACCCCGGTACCGGAGGACGCCAGGGTGTCGCATGTCACCGCTGCCTCGCTCAGCGCCTCACTCTGGGGGTCGAGAGACGACAGTTCTGGTTCTGCTAATTTGGACCTGGGCTCATCCAGTTGGGAAAGAAGGCCTTTATGTTTTCTGCACCATCTGCATGGAATAGCCTGCAAAATGAAATTTAACTCCAGGATCTACAGTAGTCAATCTAAATGAATTTAAAGGCAAGGTGAAATCTATAGAAAAGGACTCCATAGATAATTGTAATTGTGTTAGTTGAAATGGGATTGTGTGGCTTCCCTGCACTTTCACTGTATGGCTCTTTTGAGTTGATCTATTGTTTTTAATGTTTTTTAATTTTAACTGTCTGTACTGCTGCCATTCCTGGCCAGGCTGCCCTTGAAAAAGATTTTAATCTCAATGGGTCTAAACCTGATTAAATAAAGGTTAATGAAAATGACACCATTCTATTCTATTCTAGAAATGGTTCCCTATTGTATTTATCACATGTACTTTTGTACATGGCCCATGCATGCAAGATCCCCAACCCTAAAACCAGCAGTACCTGTTATAAAACGACAGTAACTGCTCAACGTCAGCAGACAGTCAACATTATGGTGTGTCGTTGACCTTGGCCTGGATCCAAATCTCCAGCTCTCTGCGGTTCTCCAAATTGCTCCCAATGAGCAGGCTAGCGCCTAGCACGGCAGCTGCCGCCACTGGTGTGTGAATGTGTGTGTGAATGAGAGGCCATTGTAAAGCGCTTTGGATAAATACGCTATAAATGCAGTCCATTTACCATGTATTATTATTATGAAGACTTGAGGTACAGTAGATTCTATAATCTGTACAGACTGTCTATGACATCATCCCACTGGTTCCATTTGAACTGCAAAGCTATTACTTCAAGGGTTGTTTGAAGTATTTGTAAGGGGAGTTGTTCCTACCCTCACAGGGCTGGTCCCGTGCTAGAATAATAACCCACCTCCTCCTGGTTCTCCTTCAGGCAGGCCAGCTCCTCGTTCAGCCCCTTGATCTGCGCGGTCAGGTCCTTCTGGCCCACGGTCAGCTCATCCAGAGCCCTCCTCAGCCCAGCGATGTCAGCCTCCACAAACTGCCCCATAGACTGCCCCACAGACTGCCCCATAGACTGCCCCATAGACTGCCCCAGTGCCCCACAGACTGCCCCACAGACTGCCCCATAGACTGCCCCAGTGCCCCACAGACTGCCCCCCAGACTGCCCCATAGACTTCCCCAGTGCCCCACAGACTGCCCCATAGACTGCCCCAGTGCCCCAGACTGCCCATTCTCATTCTAGGGCAAGGGAGTTTTATAGCTGGGCCACCCTCTCTCTCTCTCTCTCTCTCTCTCTCTCTCTCTCTCTCTCCCTCTCTCTCTCTCTCTCTCTCTCTCTCTCTCTCTCTCTCTATCTATATATATATATATATAAAATTGCTGGCATTGATGATCATGCCAATGCTGTCATTCTTGTGAAGAAATGTGTGTGTATGTGACAAAGGTAGCAGAATTGAAATTTTTAAGGAAATATACGTTTTTCTCTACTAAATATGCAGCTTAAAATGAAGTATTATATTTGTAACATGTTGGGTCCTCTTCGGATCTTTTATCTGCTATTATCAAGTATACCAGCAGGGGGTGATCTACACCAACTCATCAGACCCCGTTTGCCTGTTTGATGCAGCTCACTTCACTCAAGACTCAAGATCTGTTTATTGCCATGTACTGTATATGGTTCACTCATACTAGGAATTTGACTAGGATTAAGTCCTGCCTCCACCAGACATGGAGAAGTGGGAGGAGCCCGTAGCTGAGCCCATCATGGCTCCCCCAGAGGACCTGAAGCTACTGCTTGAGAAGGAGGTCATGGCGATGGAGTTTGTTGTCTTCCTGCTCTGGAGATGAGAGAGTGAAGGGTAGAGGAGGACTTGTCTCCGTCTTATAAGGAGTTTGAGGCTTGGGGGTCACAGAAGGCATGTACAGGGGAACAGCAGCCAACTTTGATGATGGATTGTTTCACAGATCAACTGAATTTGCCTGTAATCACATGAGTTCATGTCAATCACTTTTTTGGCACATAATGTGGCTCTTTTTGGCACATAGAGTTTGATTTCCCAACAGTTCTTGACAGTTATGTTTTGCTTACAGCTTGCAGGGAAAACGTACAGTACTTGAATAACCAGGTACTGGAACCATCATCTTGTCGCCAGTGACCTGGTGCTCACAATAGCACTTGCACAATGTGTGTTTGTGTGTGTCTTTCTGTGTGTGTGTGTGTGTGTGAGAGAGAGCGAGAGAGAGAGAGAGAGAGAGAGAGAGAGAGAGAGAGAATTAAATAAGTGTACAGTTATGTGTGTGCTAGAGGTAATGAGCCCCTCGGGTAAACATGAAATATGAAAGCAACTATGAATCACTTTCTACTGCACTTTTGCTAATTGTGCAGGCTGTGAGTTTTGTTTGACATTAAACTCAGTCTCATCGGCTGTAGGGGCTTTATATTGGTCCTCTCCGAAACTGTAGCTGTAACACTGAAGACTCCAAAACTGTAGTTTTTTTTTATATTAGTAGGCTACTGTACCATCATGATCCAGGACCAAGACACAGAGAGGCAGCTTTCAGTCAACCGGATAACCTCTCCCATCTCCTCCATGACGGGCTGTGGCAGATGGGGAGTACCTTCAGCCACAGGCTCATCCCACCCAGGTGCAAAACAGAGCGGTTCAGGTGTTCCTTTCTGCCAGAAGCCATCTTCACTCAGACTATAATAGTGCATCTTATCTTAATAAAACTAACCTTTTGGCTAATTGATGCTCCTAGCAGCCTTTTCCAGAAGCCTGTGTGTGTGTGTGTGTGTGTGTGTGTGTGTGTGTGTGTGTGTGTGCGTGTGTGCGTGTGTGTGTGCGTGTGTGTGTGTGTGTGTTAGGATGTCCTACGTGTAAAATCCCGAAAAGAGTCTTCGATTTGACATTTAGATTGGGGCCTAGCCAGACGTTTGGGACAGAAGTTATTTTAATAGAGTGACACTTAGAGCTGTGCTAATGCTGTTTCAACTGTGAAATGTTATACCTCTAACATGTCTGAACTGTTCTCTCATGTCGTACTCCCGGAGTGTAATTTCACCTGCCAGACAGCTTTGAAAAGGTCAAACCCCAGAGGAGCGCCTGACATTTATCTGTGGCACACACAAATCCCACTGACTTGAAAGACATTACACAGTAACAAAGTTACTCTATTTGCTATGATTACTGAAGTGCATTAGAATTTTTTTGTTGTTGCATGAAGTAAAATGTCATGTGAATGGTGTGACGTGGTGAACGTGTGACCCTGGACTTCAACGCCTGATCCTCGACTCCTGAGCCTCATGTAATCACTTGTTTTGTCTGTTTTCGTTGTATCCGCAGCTTCTGTCCCGGTTCCAGTCTTCCTAATCCTTAGTTCCCCGTTTAGGCCTGCTAGTTCCCTCTCTGATCCTCCTGTAGTTACCCCTCTAGTCCTTAGTCCCTCTCTGGTCCCCCTGTAGTTACCCCTCAAGTCCTTAGTCCCTCTCTGGTCCCCCTGTAGTTACCCCTCGAGTCTTGAGTTCCCGCTCTGGTCCCTCTGTTCCCCCTCTAGACCCCTCCCCTGTCCCTCTCCAGCCGTCCTCCAGCTGTCCTCTACGGTCTGTCCCCGGCCGTCCCTTCCCTCCCTGTTGGTGTCGCTGTGCGTTAGGACTGTGTAATATTGATGATATTTTGAATATCTGAATACTAGAATACTATGTAGTCTTAACACACTACATACCAATATGTTCCAATTCCGGAGTTCTGGTATGCTCCGATATGACAAATATCAAATTTTGGATATTCCCAGATACAGACCCTTTTCGCCCAGTATTTGCCCACCAGGGCGGCGCTATACTGTGCAAACTGAAACACAAATAGTGTTTTAGACTCCTGTTTTATTGCTGAAAGCCTCCAGTGGGGGGGGGGGTGCAGAGGAGGGTTATATAAACAGCCACAAGGCCCCCGACACGCACAGGTGCTCAGAAGTGTTGAGAGAAGGATGTGGATGAAGACGAGGACATCGACCCCCCGGTCACCACTTTGGTGACCGTCATGCTGGACGAAGAGGAGGACTTGCTGCAGAGGAAATCAGAAAACAACGAAATCAGAAAACACACACACACTAAATAATCTAAAATGAGTGGTATTAACAGGACCATTCGTGACAGTAGAAGGACCCTCTGAATAGAGTTCCCAGAGAGAGCACATTTCAGTTCAGGAAGAAACAGAACCGGATGGACATTTCGGAAAGTGTTGGTTCTGTCTTGAACATTCTTCTATTGTCGCATCAAAATGTACTCTTAACAAGGCTCCACATCAGGGTCTCGTATAGTGAGCCCTTGTAGACAGCATGATGTAGAAATATGAGATCACATAGTGATTACATAGAAAAAGTGGGTACTGTTTTGGGAGCAGAAGAAGAAAGAATTAACTCCTCCTCTACTGGGCCTCATCTGAATTCTCTACAATAGCATCCTTTCTGCATCCCTTTCTTGGAAAATCACTCAGTTGTGTAGAGGATATGCCTTCACCTATCCAATTATGTTATATCAGAGCAGAAGGAAGGAAGGAAGGAAGGAAGGAAGGAAGGAAGGAAGGAAGGAAAGGAAGGAAGGAAGGAAGGAAGGAAGGAAGGAAGGAAGGAAGGAAGGAAGGAAGGAAGGAAGGAAGGAAGGAAGGAAGGAAGGAAGGAAGGAAGGAAGGAAGGGAGGAAGGAAGGAAGGATTTTGCAGGTTCTTAATGGGCGCATAGAAACCTTTTAACACCTTAAAGGAACCTTCCACTTAGATGTCGGTCTCACCTGCCAGAGCCTTCTCCATCCAGCAGCCTCCTGTACTCAGCGATCTCAATCTCCAGCCTGGTCTTGATGTCCAGCAGCATCTTGTACTCTGCTCCCTGGCGCTCCAGGTCTGCTCTGAGCTGCACCAGCTGCTCCTCCATGCTGCTCACCTGCATCTGGAAACTCGACAGCTGCATGGAGAAGCAGCTCTGCGTCTCGGACAGGGTGCCCTCCAGGGAGGCGTTCTGCGGAGGAGAAGAGTGGAAAGAAAGATGGTGACCATTGTCTGAGGAGTGATCACAGCACTACATGATCTGAGGCTGGGCCTAGGAGAAGGTGTGATACTGACACCGTCATTGGTCGTCGTTACAGTCGTGGAAGATCACAGTGCAACACATTGTCCCACCTCTATCACTGTAGTTCCTTCACTTCAAAACATAGAGATCAGAGATGTGTTGGGGGTTGCATGTCCAGTTCTTACCATGCTGATTAAGGACTGCAGCTCGATCTGCAGAGCCTGCATGGTGCTTTTGACCACGGAGATCTCTGACTTGGACGTCTGCAGGACGGTGGTCTGTGTGACGACTTCCTTGTTCAGGCTCTCTGTCTGCAGGAGAAACAGACCAGCCACAAGATCGGGGAAAGGGTTAAAAAAAACATGGAGGTATTGCACACTCGAGTGTGCAATATTGTATGATAATCATCAATAATATTGTTTATTTTTAATAGTATTTCAATCTATAGTTGATTTGCAGTTATCCAAAATGAATACGGGCACATTGAGTATTTAAGTTTTATTTTTAGACAATCAGAAACAAAACAAAACTGCCCACCTTTGCCTGGAACCAGCCCTCCACGTCTCTCTGGTTCTTGGCGGAGACGGCCTCGTAGTGTTCACGGATGTCAGCCATGACCTTGAGGAGGTCTTGCTGAGGTGCAGCGTCCACCTCCACGTTGACCTCGTTGCCCACATGGGCGCGGAGGATGTGCAGCTCCTGGAAGACAACGCAGACGGGGCATCTGGGTCACGACTTATACATTGCAGCTTGAATTCGGTGTTCTGAGGTCTACCTGGCGTACCAGGCTCAAATGTTTAGGTTGAATGGTTGAAAATGGTTGAAAATGCAACTCGGAAGGCTTTGGCTGATGTAATGGGTTGAATTTGCACGACATAGCACTTCTGTACATGTATGGTGATGCATAGTGCAGTAGTACACATTTTATCCAAAATGTGGAAATGCCCAGGCTGTAATATTGCTTATTCTGCTACGGTTGTGGTTTTGCATGACAAATCAGTCTGATGTTAAGCACAGATAAGTACCTCTGCGTGGTTTTTCTTGAGGTAGACCAACTCCTCCTGCAACCCTTCGACACGCATGGCCAGGTCTTTCTTGGACATGAGCAGGTCATCCAGAACCCTCTTCAACCCAGCCATGTCAGCCTCCACAGAAAGCCTCATAGCCAGCTCGTTCTCATACCTGCATCACGAGATAAGGCAGAACTCACAAACCAGGGATTCATAAGGCTTTGTTGGGTTGCTGAATGGTTCCCTTCCGGTTCCATTGTGTTTAACCTTCTGCACTGACATAATCTCATTCTAGAATCATATACTGACAGAGAGTAATATGCAGATTAGAATTCTGTGTCTGTGCAGAAATGACAGCTGGTAACTCACTTCGCCCTGAAATCTTCGACAGCGAGTCTGGCGTTGTCAATGCTTAGATGGACAAGACCATTCATGCGCAGGGTGTTTTGGTACTGAACAAAAAAAACACATTAGGTTTAAGAAATAAACATTATCTTATGTGCTGAAATTATTTGCATAGAGGACTGAATAATAACAACAGTTAATCAATATGTAGCATGATAAGGTAAAAGATAAACTGACATTACCTTGAGTTGGAGGTCGCTGATGGTGACCTGGAAACCGCTGAAGTCGTGAGCAGTGGGCTGGAGCTTGCTCTGCAGAAACTGGCGGATCTTCAGCTCCAGCTCTGCGTTGGCCTTCTCCAGAGCGCTCACCTTCACCAGGTAGGTGGCCAGACGGTCGTTCAGGTTCTGCATGGTGAACTTCTCATTGCCGATGACACCTCCCCCTCCCATACTCATCATGGCAAAGCCACCGCCAGCTCCGCCACCAAAGCCGGCTCGGCCACCAAAGCCAGCACCGCCACCGAAGCCAAAACCACCTCCACCGCCGGCAGAGAAGGACCTGGAGGCACTGGAGATGCGCACACCAGAGCCCCCGGCACCCCCGTACACACTGCCGGCCCTCATGCCCCCCAGGCTGATGCCACCTCCGCCTCCACCAGACATGGAGAAGCGGGAGGAGCCCATAGATGAGCCCATCATGGCTCCCCCAGAGGACCTGAAGCTGCTGCTGGAGAAGGAGGTCATGGCGATTGAGTTTGCTGTCTTCCTGTGCAGTCTGGAGATGAGAGAGTGACGAGGGAGGGCTCCCCTCCCTTTTTATACTGTGTCAGAAGAATTATGATGTTTTGACCATGGATTCAAATGGCATGATAACAATCCCTTCAAAGGTCGGGCGTGCTCACACATAATTTTTTAAGTACAGAGGGAAGCAGTTTAATAACATAATGATTTCTTTATCATACCTTCAGGTTCGGGTTGAAACCACAGGTAAGAGGAGGGTAATGTAGCAGCTCATGTGAGCAGGCTCCAGCCTACAGTAAGATTTCATCATGGTTTACAAACTCAACACAGATTGTATTTTAAATTGTTACTTTTCCTATTATGATACAATTTCCACAATGGGCTGTCCCTAAAAAATGTTCTGTTTACTCTGACACCCTTGTTGTGTTGGGTCATTTTGACTTAATTCATACATATATATGTCAAATTAATTATAGCCTCTCACATTATATCAGTATCATTCATTAATGGCCATTGTTTTTCTGACCAGATGTAGTTATTTAAGCCATTGTACACTTGTTTGTTTTAATGGGGAGGACATGTGGACATAGTTACAGTCAAATATGCTGGAATTACGTTATATTACATTGTTATAATTCATACAGGGACATACTGTACTGTGTAGGACAGTATGTATCACAAAAGGTCTTACTTATTCTGTTAGGTGGAAAAAATTCTCGGAATTCTAGAAAATTCTAAGAATATTCACAAACTGGAGAATTAACAGGGCTAAATTCTTTTTTCCAGTTTATTCCCATTAATTCCCGTTAATTCCCATGTGAGGTTTGTGAATATTGGAGGAGGTCATGGTGATGGAGTCTGCTATCTTTCTGCTCTGATTGGAGAGGAGAGAGTGGAGAGAGGAGGACTCACCCTATTATGCTATGGAAAGACATGCGTGCTTGTTCACACTTAGGAAACCGGTTTAAGTCATCCATGTCATTATAACTATATGATTTAATATAACTCTGACAGTAATGTCAATCACTGCGAAATGAAACTGTTAGCCATGACATTTTAATTGTTGAGAAAGAATTAGATGACATTTTGATACTGGAGCCCTTGGGCACTTTATGGTCGAATCCCCAGTTTGTCATGACAAGCAGATAATATAGATCCTACATGAAAGCCTTCATCACCCATGTGTGAAAGAGTTAATCAAACTAAATGCATTGTGTAATATGTTAAATGTAGGCTATTTAATTCCTGAAATAAATTAGCGTGATAAGTGATTTTTTTTTTTAACCGTCTAATGTTTTAATCAAGCTAATAATAGGAGGGGAAATCATGTCAGAAAGCTAAGCTTAACAAGCTTAAAGGAGTAGTAAAGGGAAAATGCATGTTTATCCCTGTTTTAAGGTTACTTATGATCATATACTATGGTTCAGATCAAAAAGTTGACAAAACTAGCACTTTTGAGAAAGTCTGATAATTGCTCGCAGCTGCGTGAATAAAGTGAATGGACTATGGAGTGGTCACTGAAACAAGAGTTTATGGTGTTTATGAGCGATATATACACTAGAGATCCATTGATCCATAGCATACATACATGCATACATACATACATACATACATACATACATACATACATACATACATACATACAAGTGTGTATAAAGGCTTTTATATTGTATAGTATTATACATATTTATACAGATCATAGTCCAGTTCATGTTTTGGCGAGACATCTCGTATGCAAATTCTGATTCTCAACTCAACTCAACTTTATTTACAGAGCACTTTAAAAACAACCACAGCAGAAACAAAGTGCTGTACATGAGTAATGGAACAATTAAAACAAAATAAAACAAGAGCAAAGTCTCATTGCTGGGATGAAAGCCAAGGAATGAAAATGGGTTTTAAGAGTAGTTTTACAAACGGACAGTGAGGAGGCCTGTCTAATGTGCAAAGGTAGGACGTTCCATAATTTGGGAGCAACTGAAAAGGCTCTATCCCCTCTGAGCTTCCGCTTCGACCTCGGTACCTCCAGGAGCAGCTGATCAGCTGACCTCTGAGCTTCAACCTCGGTACCTCCAGGAGCAGCTGATCAGCTGACCTCTGAGCTTCGACCTCGGTACCTCCAGGAGCAGCTGATCATCTGACCTGAGGCTCCGAGCAGGAGCGTAGGGATGAAGCAGCTCAGATAGGTAAGGCGGGGCGAGATTAAAGATTTAAAGGTTTAAAAACAAATAAAATAATCTTAAAATGACCTCTAAAGTGCACAGGCGGCCAGTGGAGAGAGGGCAGAATCGGTGTTATGTGCTCTCTCTTATGTGCTCCAGTTAAAAGACGAGCAGCAGCAACTCAATGGAAAGAGATTCAATGAAAATAACTCACAAAAACAGCACCCTGATCTGCTGACACGGACCTCTCTAAAGTTCAAAGATAATTAACCCTCATCTCTTTCTGACACTTACTGTGTGATAAAGTCCCTCATAGTGGAAACGAATGGTGGAAGGTGTGTCAGTGATATGACACTCCTCCCGTCGTGATTTTGGATTAACAGTACTTTAATGTGAAAACCCTGAGGCCTACTGGTTTCATTGCTCTGTCTGTGTGCTATTAAAATGTAACACTAAGAAGTGAAACTCACTCTTGATATTCTTGCTCTTCAGATATCCTTGCTCCACGGTAAATGTCTCTATGTGTTATGTGTTCAGAACAAGGTACATTCGGATGTACTGTATGTGTTTGAGATCTCTAAGAAATGTACCAGGATGTGAGTTTTGGCATGCATACAGTACATTATCAGCTGCATGTCTTGTTGAAAATGATATTGTATATGTTCTTGACAATGGGAAACACTGTGCTGCCCTATTTATTGACCTATGTAAAGCCTTTGATACAGTTGACCACTCAATTTTCATAAACTAGCCTCTCAGCTTTGATCAGAACACCTGCCAGTGGATTGTAGCTTGAAGCTATCTTTCAAATAGAACACAATGTATTGTTGCTGACTCAATTCAATCTACTCCAGGGTCTAGGTTACTAAAGGTGTACCACAGGGCTCAGTTTTAGGACCTTTACTCTTCACATTGTATATTAACAATACTTGTCTCTTTTGAAACTGGATGTAAGGTGCATTTCTATGCGGATGATACGGTACTTTACACTTCTGCCTCCTAGAAGGAGCATTTTCTGCTTTGCAGACAGCATTTGATTATCCAACGCTCTCTTCTAGAGCTTAAGTTTGCCCCCTTCCACATGTGACTGGTGTTGGAGCCACTGCAACAGGATTCCACCTTTTCCCTATATTGTCCCTTGGTAGTTTTTATTGTTTTCCTGAGCTCTACCAGGCTTTCTTGTACTCGCCTGTGTCTCTGGATTGGAAGGCTGCTGTCCGCGCTCTGAGCGGCGCACTAACCTTTCCGTTTACCCATGGCTTCTGGTTGGGACAAGTCCGTACCCGCGGTACAACGTCATCAATACATTTGCTTATGTACCCCGTTAAGTGCTCTATGTAGTCATTCACATTACTGGTCTGGAAGATTTCCATATCTGTAGTGCAGAAGCAGTCATGCAGAGCCTCGTCTGATTGGTCCGACCAGCGCTGTACTGGTCAGACCAATTGGGCTGCTCGCGTTTCAGTCTCTGCCTGTAGGCAGGAAGCAGCAGGACAGAGGCGCCAGGCGAGGGAGGGCTTTGTAGGCCTGCCTGTGCGGAGTGTAAACATGGTCCAGAAATGTCTTCACCACGCGCTGGAAACTTTTTTGGTGGTATTTCGGCATGACTTTCTTTAGGTTGGCTTTGTTAAAGTCGCCAGCCACAATGAAAGCAGCCTCCGGATGTAGAGTTTCTTGCCGGTCGATGACTTGGTATAGTTCTTCCAGCGCCCGCGTGGTGTCGGCGTGTGGGGGAATGTTGACGACGATCAAAAACACCACAGTGAACTCTCTGGGCAGATAGAAGGATCTGCATTTGATCGCGAGGTGTTCAAGATCACGAGAGCACCCTGTACAACTTTAATGTTGTACAGGGTGCATGGGTACACCCTGTACAGGGTACACCTTGTACAACTTTAATGTTGTTTATGAACTTTAAACTTTATTCATCAAAGTAAATATTGCAAATAGCAGAGTAAGCATCTTTAACACTGATTTCCTCACAGGAATTCCTTTATAAAGTCATGTCAGATCTGATACCGCCAAATTGCCACAGGCCAGGATAAACCTTTGAGCTGAAGATGGAATCCCAAAATGTTATGTGTTGTGACTCGTTCTAAGCATCTTCCTCTATGCAAATTCATGAACAAAGCTGTGTCTAGCTATTGGATATGTTAGATGCAACACTCAACAAGAATAACTTCCTTCTCCCTCACATAGCCTACTCAGGTCTCTATGACACATTTTTGCATATTTTGATTATATTTTCATTCGACTGTCACCTATGACACCTATACTTTGAGGACACTATACTTATGACTGTTCCTAGAGTTCGGACTGAGTTGGGAAAGAAGGCCTTTATGTTTTCTGCACCATCTGCATGGAATAGCCTGCAAAATGAAATTAAACTCCAGGATCTACAATAGTCACCCTAAATGAATTTTAAGGCATGGTGAAATCTATAGAAAATATAATCATTGATAGCAGTAATAATATTTGAATTTAATTAAAATAGGAATCATATTTTAATTTAATTGAAATAGGATTCTTGGCTTCACTGTACTTTTACTGTATAGGACTTTTGAGTTAATCTATTGTTTTTAATGTAGTGGTATGAAACCGCTGCCATTCTTGGCCCAGTCGCTCTTGAAAAAGAGATTTTAAATCTGGTTGAATAAAGGTTAATAAAAAAGAAAAGATATATGGATATCACATTATGAAAGTTGTCATATTAGTAAAATTATTACTTGAACATACGAGAAAATGCATTTTGTTTTAGTAATGATGCACTCTCTGTAGACTGGAGCTTTCTTACATGATAAGCTGCTCTCTCACTTGGGGATTCAACCTCAAGTGTCTGAAGTATCCTCATATAACCTATAAATATTGGATTTCTTCATATAACTGTCTATGTAGGACAAATACTTTGGATACCTTAAAACGGCTTATTGTCTAAAAGACTGTGTGAGCATGCCTGACCTTTCAAGGTCCATGCTAATCTGTAATTATAGTTTCGAGCGTAGTACAAGTCCTCCCCCACAGTATAAAAAGGGAGGGGAGCCCTCCACCCTTCACTCTCTCCTCTCCAGTCAGAGCAGGAAGACAGCAAACCATCACCATGACCTCCTTCTCCAGCAGCAGCTTCAGGTCCTCTGGAGGAGCCATGATGGGCTCATCTATGGGCTCCTCCCGCTTCTCCATGTCTGGTGGAGGCGGAGGTGGCATCAGCCTGGGGGGCATGAGGGCCGGCAGTGTGTACGGGGGTGCCGGGGGCTCTGGGGTGCGCATCTCCAGTGCCTCCAGGTCCTTCTCTGCTGGCGGTGGAGGTGGTTATGGCTTCGGTGGTGGAGCTGGCTTTGGTGGTGGAGCTGGCGGTGGAGGTGGTTTTGCCATGAGCATTGAGGGAGGTGTCATCGGCAATGAGAAGTTCACCATGCAGAACCTGAACGACCGTCTGGCCACCTACCTGGTGAAGGTGAGCGCTCTGGAGAACGCCAACGCAGAGCTGGAGCTGAAGATCCGAGAGTTTCTGGAGATGAGGCTCCAGCCCACTGCTCATGACTTCAGTGGTTTCCAGGTCACCATCAGCGAACTCCAACTCAAGGTAATGTTGGCTTGTCTTTGATCGTGCTACCTTTTGAGAAGCATTTGTCCTCCAAACAATTAATTTCTGCATATGAAACATATTTTTCAAATGAAACTTTTATTTTGTTCAGTACCAAGACACTCTCCGCATGAATGGTCTTGTCCATCTAAGCATTGACAACGCCAGGCTCGCTGTGGAAGATTTCAGGCTGAAGTGAGTTACCAGCTGTCATTTCTGCACAGATACAGAATTCTAATGTGCATATTACTCTGTCAGTATATGATTCTAGAATGAGATTATATGAATAAAGAAGGTACAATGGAATGGAACCAGAATGGAACCAATCTAATAAAGCCTTGTGAATGCCTGATTTGTGAGATGGTTCTTTGAGAGGGTTTGTGAGTTCCGCCTTATCTTGTGATGCAGGTATGAGAATGAACTGGGTATGAGGCTTTCGGTGGAGGCTGACATGGCTGGGTTGAAGAGGGTTCTGGATGAACTGCTCATGTCCAAGAAAGACCTGACCATGCATATCGAAGGGTTGCAGGAGGAGCTGGCCTACCTCAAACAGAACCACGCAGAGGTATTTTGCTCTGTTGCACATCAGACTGATTTGACAACTGCAGCAGAATAAATTCAAGCTGGGATGTTGTGAGTTGCCCCATGATGTGACTGTCTGCGTTTTCCTCCAGGAGCTGCAGGTCCTCCGCACCGAGGTGGGCGGCCAGGTCCATGTGGAGGTGGACGCTGCACCTCAGGAAGACCTCCTCAGGGTCATGGCTGACATCCGTGAACACTACGAGGCCGTCTCCGCCAAGAACCAGAGAGACCTGGAGGGCTGGTTCCAGACCAAGGTGGGCAGTTTGGTTTTGTTTCTGATTGTCTAGAAACCAAACTGCTATACATTTGATGCTATACGTTCTCTATTCATTTTGGAGAACTGCAAATGTATTAGCTTGAAATACTATTCAAATAAACAATATTATTGATGATTATCATACATTTAACCCTTTCTCCGATCTTGTGGCTGGTCTGTTTCCCCTGCAGACAGAGAGCTTGAACAAGGAAGTCGTCACACAGACCACCGTCCTGCAGACGTCCAAGTCAGAGATCTCCGTGGTCAAAAGCACCATGCAGGCTCTGCAGATCGAGCTGCAGTCCTTAATCAGCATGGTAAGAACTGGACATGCAACCCCCAACACATCTCTGATCTCTATGTTTTGAAGTGAAGGAACTACAGTGATAGAGGTGGGACAATGTGTTGCACTGTGATCTTCCACGACTGTAACGGCGACCAATGACGGTGTCAGTATCACATCTTCTCCTAGGCCCAGCCTCAGATCATGTAGTGCTGTGATCACTCCTCAGACGATAGTCACCATCTCTCTTTCCACTCTTCTCCTCCGCAGAATGCCTCCCTGGAGGGCACCCTGTCCGAGACGCAGAGCCGCTTCTCCATGCAGCTGTCGGGTTTCCAGATGCAGGTGAGCAGCATGGAGGAGCAGCTGGTGCAGCTCAGAGCAGACCTGGAGCGCCAGGGAGCAGAGTACAAGATGCTGCTGGACATCAAGACCAGGCTGGAGATTGAGATCGCTGAGTACAGGAGGCTGCTGGATGGAGAAGCCTCTAGCAGGTGAGACCGACATACTGTCTCTCAGTGGAACGTCCTTCATTTGAAAACTCCAAAATGTGTCCTTCAATCCTAGCCTCCTTGAGGTAATCTCTGATCTAACATGCCTGGATAGGTGAAAGCATTCTGCTCTACACGACTGATGCCAACCCTGTCATGTTAGATTAGTGAAGAGAGGAAGAAAGCATGACATTTTAGAGAATTTAAATGGGTCCCCCAGGGCAGACGTGTTTTCCAAGTTCAGTGAAGAGTTAGATCTCTCTTCTTCTGCTCCAGAACAATATCCACCTTGCTACACATACCTACTATTTGTGACCTCATATTTTAACATCATGCTGGTTACACATGTTCACTATACTAGACTATCAGGGGAAACTTGTTAGAAGTACAATATTTGTGACAGTAGAATGTCTATACGGTTCTGTATAAATTCTTGGTTCAGTCTGATCTGAAAAAGCATCTAGAACCTTTTTAGAGGGCACTTTTACTGGTGCAAACGGTTCTACTACAGCACTCCTGTAGTAGAACCATTTGTAAGTCAAGGTCAAGGTCGAATTTATTTATATAGCACATTTAAAATCAACCGAAGTTGCACCAAAGTGCTTTACAGTATATAAAAATAAAATAAAACAGACAATACATACAAACAAAACTGAATATAAAAGAGAGACCGTCTGTAGACTCTAGGTCTCATTATTGATGTTTTCTGATTTCATCCACAACATCTCCACCTCATCCAGCAGCTCCTGCTCGACAAAGATCATCACAGTGGAGGAGGTGGTGGTGGATGGGCGAGTGGTCTCCTCAACCTCCTCTTCCTCGACAGCGGTCCATCATCACTGAGGCCCTGCTGGGTGCGTGATCCCCCTCTCTGGAGGATTGCAGCAATAAAACCAGTCTGAAACACATACACTTGTGGTTTATTTTATGAAGTATCCCAGTGCTCGTGAGTCCACATGACATCCTAACTGCTTCAAATGATTATGAAGATGTTCTACAAAGAAGCAGAACTATCCTGAAATTCTAACCTAGCTCTGCTGTTAAAGGTGCAGTGTGTATTTTTCGGCGGCATCTAGTGTTGAGGTTTCAGATTGCCACTGGTGCAAGATGGCGGCCTCCATGGAAAGGACCCGCTTCCTATGTAGATATAAAGGGCTCGTTCAAGGTAACGACAACACAAAAATGCATATTTTCATTGGATTATACTAAAACATACATATGAATATTATATTCCATTTCTGCCAAGTCCGTTAATTGTATTCAGTTTGTTGCAACCTCACCACTAGATGCTGTCAAAAATTACACACTGCACCTTTAATTGCAAGTTCTTTATAGTGCAACTATAATAAATATGAAGCTATGAAGAACTTTGACTAATACACTTTATACATAGCACATTTCAAACATAGAGTACAAAGTGGTTCACAATAAAAGAGGAAGAAATTAAATTTAAAATACCACTTTCTAACATGCAGGTCTAGATTCAGATGTGTTCAGCATCCCCTCAGGGTGTCTACTGCACAGCCTGGTTTACATTGGCTGCAAGAGGATCAAGAATGATTTGGAGCTGGGTAGAAGCAGCTTTGAGGTCAGTGATAAGCACCTCAAGATTAAGTTCGAGAAAATTCTGGGACATCCAGATTGCTCAAAGACCTAACACACACCCACACACCCACACACCCACACACCCACACACACACACACTGATCTGGCATTGACTTCAACATCTCTCTTTGAAAAGACAGGCCTCACATCTTCTGTTGACAGTAGTAGGACAGGGAAAACAGTTTCTAAGAGTTCTAATCCTACAAGATTCTCTCACTACGCCCAGCAGTAGGGAGATATTGTCTGGTCACGGCAAGGCAAGGCAGGTTTATTTGTATAGCACATTTCAGCAACAAGGCCATTCAAAGTGCTTTACATGAGATATTAAAAGCATTAAGACAAAGTGCAACACATAAAATAATTTAAATGGGTCAAATGGGTTAAAGTGAATGAGCACTCCCATGACCAGCCTTAAAGGAGAATTCCACCCTGGAACAACATTAGGTTCAACAACTAGACACCCGCAAAACAAAAAAGGAGAACAGAAAAATGTTGTTGTCTTGACTATAGTTGCTCCATGTAAACAAAGCATGTTCACAAAGTCTGCACTTCCAGGGATCTGTCGAAACGCGTCGACAAATCCCCGGAAGCAAAATAATGAGGACTGCAACAACAACAAAAAACGTCTAGAAGGACGGGGACTCGAGGCGGGTGCACCATGCTAACCCTCTAGCTCTAGCCATGCTAACCCTCTAACTCTAGCCATGCTAACCCTCTAGCTCTAGCCATGCTAACCCTCTAGCTCTAGCCATGCTTGCCCTCTAGCTCTAGTCATGCTAACCCTCTAGCTCTAGCCATGATAACCCTCTAGCTCTAGCCATGCTAACCCTCTACCTCTAGCCATGCTAACCCTCTACCTCTAGCCATGCTAACCCTCTAGCTTTAGCTATGTTAACCCTCTAGCTCTAGACTACCCTAATAAGTTAGCTCAACAAAAATATGCAATTGCACATACTCACACAAAAGCTGACATCCGACGCACAGATGTTTCATTTACCTGAGTTCTTTGGACTTTTTGCGGTGTTCCAGCAACCGATGGAAACTCACTCCTGCCGGTGCAGGTGAATCCTTGATTCCACGAATTGCACAGTATTTTGGCATCGTCTGTGTTTTTCTTCAATAGCAAATATAGCTGGATACAGGGTCTGACAAATGTTCTGAGTGACAAATGTTCGCTCGAGAGATAATGATGGCTACCGCTTCCGACTCCGTTCGCCTCCTCCCGATAGCTCAGTTTCACGCAAAGCATGCTGGTCAATTGAGTCTTTCAAAATAACAGCGTCTGTAACCACCACATTCAGTTTATTGAACTCATTACTTAAAATAATGACATTTTCTGATTTGGTTTAAGTTCATTTTAAACAAGACACATAAACAGGTGTTTTTTTAATTTGTTTTGACAATGGGAATAAAATCAGTGATTGCAGCTTTAAGTTTATTATGATCCAACAGTAAGGGTGTGAAAGTGAACAGAAGTTTAATCATAGTTTTGCCATTTGAAACTGAAAGAAATGCTTCAATTTATGCATTCTCATAGCAAGATTGTAGATAACTAGTTGTCATGGACAGGTAAGACTGCAAAATGATGTCACACTGCTCAATTATCCTAACCAGAGATGCCTGAAAAATGGAATGTGAGCTCACGAGATCAGGATGGTCTCATGAGGCTACAATTATCCTGCTTTTCAGATCATAAAAGATGAAAAAAAGGTTATCCTCATCATGGTAAATGGTAAATGGACTGCACTTATATAGCGCTTTTATCCAAAGCGCTTTACAATGGCCTCTCATTCACCCATTCACACACACAATCATCACTCATCACATGTCAGCTTGTGAAGGGCAGCCCGGTGCTTCTCAGGAAGGGACTGTAGAGTTTGAAGGAGGAGTCACTGGAGCACACGGGCATTTGAAACTGTTTATTAGGCACCTACTAAACGCTTCAAATGCCCTTGTGTTCATGAAAGATGTCAGTGAGGTCGGTATCAGCTATTGACGACATTGTCGCTGTCTATGGCGCCCCCTGGAGCTCAAGATCACACACTGCATCAGAACTCATTTCTTAGGTATTGGTGATATCTAACACGTCTAACATGAATTAACTACTCTTGGCCTGTCCGCATTCCCTCTATCTCCCTCTATTCCCTCTTTCCTCGGACACCATCGGCCTGACAGCATTCATATTTGGCACGGATATCCACAGGGGTCCCAGACAGACTGTGACAAGGTCGGATTTTAAATAAATTTTAGTTTTGGCTAATTTTGTGCTGCATTCATGTGCTCCTCGGATGGTCAAATTTGTGAAGTCGACTTTGGTGTGATCTGCTTTTAAGTTGTAATATGGGAAGAACACAGATGCTACAAAGAATATCATGTATTTTATTGCCCAGAGCATTTAAACAACCCACTGGTAGCTGTTCCTAGTCTTTGCATGACAATAAAGAGCAAAGGATTCCCTGAAGCACAAAGATATTGCTTTACCTGACTTGGTGAATAACTTTAAATAATCTAGATCACTCTATGTGGACAGCAACTAACGGTTACAACCTAATACCTATGGGTTACCTTACAAATTACATGTGAGCCAAAAATAAACAGTTTATTATCACCACAACTAAACATTTAACCTACTTTTGTCTGCTACTTCCTGCCTATGACGTCACAAGTCGGCAAGTCGTGTACCAACATTTTCGCAGGGTTTCAGCCTTCTGAATCTTGTGAAAATAATAAAGCCCACACTCTCGTATGCTCCAGAATACATTTTACTTGACATAGTTGTGAGTGTCTGCTCTTTGTCAGGGAGAATTCCTACTTTTCATTAATATGACTCTTGTCCAAGGTTCAAACTCACACCTTCGCTAACTGGGCTCCCAGTCTTCAGACTAGCAGCTCTGGCTGCTGATCCCTCTTCCATCATCGTCCACTTCCTGGACGATGGTCACCACCCTTTTCAGTGGGAGTTACGCTGCAGAGTAACAGAAACACAACGTTGTTTTTTTCTCTTCACATACACAGTTTGTGCCATAGTCATACACTTTTCCACAAATCAGGAGAGTTAATTTGACAAAAATGTTTTACCTCTGAGCTTCTCCATCCAGGAGCCTCCTGTACTCAGCGATCTCCATCTCCAGCCTGGTCTTGATGTCCAGCAGCATCTTGTACTCCTGACCCTGGCGCTCCAGGTCTGCTCTGAGCTGAGAAAGCTGCTCCTCCAGACCGCCCACCTGCCTCTGGTAACCTGACAGCGTTGTGGCGTAGCGGCTCCGTGTGTCATCCAGGGTGCCCTCCAGCGAGGCTTTCTATTGGACAGAAAGAGAGTGAGTGGGATGCTGGGAAGTGTGGCGGCGGGTGGGGGTACATTTAAACTTTGTATTTAGTGGATCTCACCATGCTGACTTGGACTTGGAGTTCGATCTGTAGACTCTGCAGCCTGCGTTTGAGCTCGGTGACTTCAGCTTGGGATGTTTGGAGGGTTTCAGTACTGACTACAACGTCCTTGTTGATTTCACTTGTCTGTGAAATACAGGCATGTTGAACATTGTGCAGATATAAGACTCTTGCAATCACGAAATTGTTACAATCGCAAAGGGAACAAAAAAAAGGGCTCCAGGGTGACCTTGGCCAGGAACCAGCTCTCCAGGTCTCTGCGGTTCTTGTCGGCGACGGCCTCGTAGTGGCTACGGATTCCAGACATGACAGAGGAAAGTTCCTCCTGAGGTGCAACGTCGACCTCCACGCTCACGTCAGCGCCCATCTGAGAATGCAACACCAGGAGATCCTGCAAAAGAGGATAACACACACTTTGTTGCACCTTTCTTTAATAAGTATCACCTCTTTGTGTCTGCAATATAGCACTTTGAAGAATTCAAATTCACACAATTAAAATTATTATTATTATTAATTATTTTATTATTATTATTATTATTATTAGTAGTAGTAGTAGTAGTAGTAGTATTTTTTATTACCATATTATTATTGTTATTATTATTATTATTATTATTATTATTTCATGTTTATTATTGTGTGATTGATGTTCTAGTTCAATCATTCCAGCCCACCTCCTCATGGTTCCTCTTGAGCTGGATCAGCTCCTCTCTCAGCCCCTCGACCTGTATCTCCAGGTCAGACCTCCCGATGGTCATCCCATCCAGCTCCCTCCTCAGTCCAGCGATGTCCGCCTCCACAGATCGCCTCATGGCCAGCTCGTTCTCAAACCTGCACCCAAGTAAAAACTGCTTAGATGATGACAGCTTCGGGAGTAAATACTGTAGCTTGAAGCTGAATCTACTCAGAAGTTTATAAAAGTGCTACAATGATTCACATACTTGACTTTTAAGTCATCTGCTGCCAGTTTAGCATTGTCAATGGCTACTAAAAGTCCTCCATTCGTATGGGTAGCGTCAATAATCTGAAAGACAAAATGAGTTGTGGATTCTAGTCAGTCAGCAGAGGTCAGTTTACATGGTTAGAGGGGATCTAGTGTACGTGTGACGTACACTAGATTGGTTTTTCCTACGTTAAATGCAATTATTGTTAGTCGCTTTGGATAAAAGTGTCTGCTAAATGACTGTAATGTAATGTGTGAGAGATAAGAGAAAAAACAGAGGAAGCTTCGAAAGGCACTGGTAGGGAAAAGGGAAGCGGAAAGAAATCAACAGCAATCAGAGAGGATTCAGTTCATCAGATTGACAGACTGTCACAGAAGCCAATTCAATGTAAAGAAGAACCCCACGGAACCATGGCTACCATAGTTTTAACTTGCAGGTCCTTATTGTTGTCAACAAAGACACTCTAGGTTCTACCAGCATATAAGCTCCAATATACGTAACCTGAAACCAAGCATACATTATTTTTTCTAGCTATCTCTTGAAACATGCCTTCCCAAATGAAGCAGTGTCTGCCTGAGGTAAATGTTAGTAAAACAATTCATTGATGGGCTTACCTGGGCTTGGACTTTGCTGATCATGGTCTTGAAGGCGGTGCAATCGCGAGTCTCATGTGTGGCTTTGTGCTCCAGGAACCGGCGGATCTTCTGCTCCAGCTCTGCGTTTGTCTTCTCCAGGGAGCGCACTTCCTCCAGGTAGGAGCCCAGACGACTGTTCAGATTCTGCATGGTGGCCTTCTCGTCGCGAGACACGTTGATGGGATCGGCTAGGTTGAAGCCACCACCACCATGAACAGATGAAGTGTTAGAGGTCCGGGAGAAACGCACCCCAGGGCCTCCTCCACCTCCAGACACACTGCTGGCCCTCCTGGCGCTGGTCTGCCCCCCTCCGTTAGACATGGAGGTGCTTCTCAGGGACCCACCAGAGGATCTACGGTTGAAGGAGGTCATGCCGAGGTCTGTTCTGGCTGGAGAGCGCTGTGTAGAAACAGGTCAAACGCAGCTCCTTTTATGCTACTTCTGTAGACGAGGGAGGGGAGAAAGGGTTCCAACGATGTTGTGGCTCAGTGTCGTCATCTTCAACAGCCCAAAGCCTGTCGCTCAGGGACACAAACAGCTTTGTTGATTAGGTAGACAGGAGTCCAGCTGGATGAGTGAGTATGGAGATGTGGTGAACCTAAAGCGATTTTGTAACGCTCTCGTTGCTTCCTTGGTCACCTCATGTCTCTTGAGCAGAAGTCTCTTGGTTTTTAGGTGAATTGTTGACCTTCCCTTCCCTCAGAACCCAGTCTAAAAGGTGTGGTGAACCCCCACTATTGGAATCTACATTTAAGTGAGTCTCTGGCTCTCCAGGAACTCTGTAATATCCATTACATTACAGTAGAGTCATTTAGCAGACACTTTTATCCAAAACGACTTACAGTACAATTATTGCATTTAATGTAGGTATACTTCAATGGCACAGAGCTGCACTAATCCTAATCTGACAACCTAAGAGTAATTTTAGGAGAATAGTTGTTCCAAATAAAAATAGTCCAATATTCCAGATAGGATGTGCCTTGGGACCTTTACTAAATATATTTGTTTTTCTTTGTGGAAAATATAGGGGAGGTCCCACAACAAGCTCTTCTGGGTATCTTACAACTTCTGAACAAATATGATTTTAAACTTGTTTGTCTACCTTCTTGTCATGTGCAAAAGTATAAATAAAAATGTCAAACATGAAAATATGTTGTTGAGTACCAGACAACTGCGGCACCCACATGTACAAATTAAAACCAGATCACTGACCTACAGTAGCCTATCAGGAGTCTATTACATTGTTATGACACTATACAGTAGTCTTTATAGACAGGGTTTGTGCTCAAATTTAAATTCTTACCAGCTCTGGATGTTGATGGAATTATTTTAAATTGCAGTTTACTATTGCCTTGCTACAATTGTTGAAAACGAGAAAATGTTCTGTAAAACAAGTGACACACAAACATCTTTATTTGTAACACGGTGAGACACACACATCACACAGTATAGGCGGCAAAACACACACACACACACGGATGAAGTTTCATCCACCAATGAAACTTCTCTCCTGCTCTTAACCCATCCCGACGGGAGCAGATAATAGGCAGCCTGCATGGGACGCGCCCAGGGTCCAACCAAGCGCTCGTGTCCGTCTTCACCAGGGACGGATAGCGTTAGCCATCTGTTCTTCTGCATGTTTCACATCCTTTTTATGGGGGAAACCCTTGCTAACACGGGGAGAACATGCAAAATCCGGCCTGGAGACCTTCTTGCTGTGAGGCGACAGTACTAGGTACTGTGCCACCGTGCCACACATGAGAGATTTTGGTGTTCAGTGTCTTGCTCAGGACACTTTGGCACAGTCCGGAAGCTGGGGTCAAACCGGGGACCTTGCGATCCCGGCCGGCGACTCTACCTCTGGCCGCTCTACCTCCCGAGCTACGTGCCGCCACTCCTCCTCAAGACTCTGGATTCTATTGATGATTCTATAAAGCAGCTAATGTCATCAGGTGCAGGGAGAGAGCACGTCTCACTCAAATGCTGCTTTCCTCTCCGATAGACTGGTCTCTCCACCAGAGGTCTGTAGGGTGCTTTGTGTCACAACAGTGCCAAAACTCTTAATATCGAGTGTGGTGAGTTCTCCATCTCTAGTTTCATAGGATTGGGTTGGTACTGCAGTCTATGAAGTATTGAGCTAGTTTGGCCGTATACATGTGTCCTATGATTGTTTATCATGAGAATATGCTATAAAATGAGTTACGGAGGCTTTTTAACACAGAGTATACTAAAATATGCTTCTTGCTATAATGAATTGCAGTGGCCAATACATTAATTCGTTCAAATTTACTAGTAAGCACTAAGCAGTAAGTGTGTGAAAAAAAACTGTCAAGCCTGTTTCAAAATGTATTTTACACCTCCAAAAAGTTTCAGGGTGAGCAAATGTTTGCTTCAAGACTGCTCATGTTTATTTGATGAAATGGATCTATCTTCCACCTCCATTGGGTTGAAAAAAACAGTACTTGTTTGGAGCTTTACAATAGGGAAATACAATAAATACAATATGTTCCCAATATTAAATACCAATATGTTCCCAGTTTTGATTTGCTCAGACGACATAAATCCAATATGGATATTCTGGGATACAGACTCTTTTCACCCAGGCGATGACCATGTCACCTTAGAATGAACTTGGCTCTCAATAGTTTCCATCTTAAGATGACTGCCCCAAACAACGCTAGCCAACACCAACGTTGGATTGGTGTGCCATGTTTGTTGGTGACTGTTGGTGTCGGTTGGATGGATTTTGCAGTTGAATTTTAAACTTCCAACATTCTAACAACAACTGCCAACTTTCGAATGTTGGGTGTTGGTTGGGGTTTGTTGGGGTGGAGTGCAGACACAATTATAGCAGTTGGAATGATCTATGGAACACGACTCAGAACATAAGTTCCTCAGAGAGCTTTTATTACTGTATTACTCCATGTCTCTGGTGTGACAGCAGACTCCATTTGCAGATGTTTTTCACTCAGTGGATTCTGAGACCACCTCACCATCTACTATGTCCTGCACGATGGTCACAACCTTGCATTTTGAAGTGCCGGTTGCGAGACTGCGAAGGCAAAAAGACAATACTGTTAGATACTTTGGCTGGACCACCGCTCGACATAGAGTTGCGTTGATTCCTACAACACTTTCTTGGGCATTGATTTACGGAGGACAGTCATAAGCTTTTGAGACCCTGGTCCTGGTCGCTCACCTGGGAATTTTAAAAATTAAAAATTTACAAATCTAAAATTTAAAAATGTAAACATTTTTAATTGCAAATTTAACATTTAATTTAATCATTAATTAAATGTAATCATTCCAATGTATGTAAATGTGCGAAGTCACTCAGACATGACGCTGAGATCTCACCCGCAGGCCTCTCCATCCAGGAGCCTCCTGTACTCAGCGATCTCCATCTCCAGCCTGGTCTTGATGTCCAGCAGCATCTTGTACTCATGGCCTTGGCGCTCCAGGTCTGCTCTGAGCTGAGAAAGCTGCTTCTCCAGACCGCCCACCTGCCTCTGGTAACCTGACAGCATTGTGGCGTAGCGGTTCCGGGTGTCATCCAGGGTGCCCTCCAGCGAGGCTTTCTATTGGACAGAATTGAGAGAACGTTGAATACTGATCGGTGCTCATGAAGTGATTTGCTATAATCCGATGGCTAAACTGCTTTTCAGAGAATCTTACCATGCTAGTTTGGGCTTGGAGTTCGATCTGTAGACTCTGCAGCGTGCGTTTGACCTCAGTGATTTCAGATCGAGACGACTGGAGGGTTTCAGTGCTGACAGAAACTTCCTTGTTGATTTCATCTGACTGAAAATGACAGTTAACCAAAGGCAATGAGTTCTACAGTAGTGGACTTCAACATCAGATATTGAACCATATGCGTGTGTAAAAAGTTAGCTTCCTTTCTCTAGCACTGCTGGTATCACTTCTTATATAAGGTCAAGGTCAAGGTTGTCTTTTTTAGTGCTCAATGGTAAATTTGTTGCGCAGACGGGTGCAGAGTTTAAAAAATGGCTTTACTGATGATGACTGGGATGTACAGTTGGTTCACTTATTCTAGACAGATGTACTTTGGATAAAAGCGTTGGCTAAATTACAAAAATGTAAATGTATTGTGAAGAGCCCTCTGGTGAATCTACATATTGGACTGTGTAGCCTCACCTTGGCCTGGAACCATTGTTCCAGATCTCTGCGGTTCTTGCCAGCAACCGTCTCATAGTGCTCACGGATACCAGCCATGACAGCACTGAGGTCTTGCTGAGGCGCCGCCTCCACCTCCACGTTCACCTGACCGCTCATCTGGGCCCGAACGGCCAGGAGGTCCTGAAGAGAACGCGCAAAGATTTAGGAATTACTAATCGGGTTCTTATCATATCTGAATCTGAATGGATATTCAATTGTAATCGGTTTGAGTTCTCTCTCATTCCAGCCCACCTCCTCATGGTTGGTCCTGAGCTGGATCAGCTCCTCTCTCAGGCGCTCGATCTGCATCTCCAGGTCAGACCTTCCTACGGTCAGCTCATCCAGCAACCTCCTCAGCCCGGCGATGTCGGCCTCCACAGACTGCTTCATGACCAGCTCGTTCTCATACCTGCACAAAATCAGACCATTTATGAGGCGCTTAGAAGACACATATTTTACAGATCATTGTGTTACAGAAAATGAATTGTTTTATCAGTAATTGACTTAACATTAGATTGGCGGTTGAACAATATCTCTATAAGATATGAAATGTCGCACTATGATTATAAATTGTAAAGAGGCATTGTTGCGCAATTGCTATGATATCAAATAAATAGGTTTTTTTCTCACACTCACTTGATTTTGAAGTCATCTGCAGCCAGCTTGGCGTTGTCAATTGCCAGGTACATGCCTCCATTAAAGCTTGTGGCATCAATAATCTGAAAGAGGGCATAGATGGATATCTTGGGTTTTAGGGCGGACTTCATGGGTAAGATTTCATATTTTATGTGGCACTGCATTGTTTTGCATGGAGTAGTGGGTGTAGTGAAAGAGACATACAGTAACATTACAGTACAGTAAGAATATACTGTAGGACTTTGGAGACAGCAAAAATAAAAGACAATGATTGAAGCTGCGATGACGAGTCTTAGAAATTGCAGCTGGATTTTATTCCTTTTGGAATGATTTCTGTTGGTGCAGAATATTGTTTGTAGACTTTCACCAAATTCATGACACTGATATGTAGCCCCAGCTGAGCCCAATTTAGGCGTGGCACTATTTGAGCTACAACTGAAAGGATGTTCAGGAAAACAGTAGTAAAAAAACAAACAAATATAACAAAGTTATAGTTTTACACATTTAACAAAAGGTTTACAAATGTACAAACATAATGCAGGATGTTGATAAATGGGAATTTTATATACATATTGAGTACAACTGTTTCTAGTTCCTACAGAAGCACACACACAACCACACCCTAGAAGGGAAAATGACATGCCCCAGGCCCCAACTTTCCTTTGTGTCTCTACCTCTTACCTACAGCTAATTCATTGTTCACTATAACATCAGTGCTTTTCTGGTAATGCTTGGGATTGTTTGAGATGGTGGTGGCCTCACCTGGGATTGAAGATCCCCGATAATGGCCCTGAAGGTGGAGCAGTCGTGGCTCTCCGGATGGGTCTTGCTCTCCAGGAACAGGCGGATCTTCATCTCCAGATCCGCGTTGGCCTTCTCCAGGGAGCGCACCTTCCCCAGGTAGGAGGCCAAGCGGTCGTTCAGGTTCTGCATGGTGGCCTTCTTACTGTCGTTGATGTCGATGGCGTCGGAAAGGTTGAAGCCGCCGCCACCACCGCCGGCGGCGGCGAAGGTGTTGGAAGCGTTGGAGATGCGGACCCCGGAGCCCCCTGCGCCCCCGTACACACTGCCGGCCCTCATGGAGCCCAGACGGCCTCCGCCGGAGGTCAAATAGCTGCGCCCGGAGAAAGAAGAGTTCATGATGGAGGCTGCGGTCGGTCGTGCTGCGCCCTGGCTGGAGGGAACTGAGCGAGCGGAGGGTGGACAGCGGTCCTTTTATCCCAGGAAGAGGGAGACAGTGAGAGGGAGGGGGGAGGTGGGGGGTTTAGCATTCCACCTCCAAACTCCCTGAGGGCAACAAGAACATAAGACATAAACACGCCTGCATAGCAGGGTGGCACTTGGCTGAGGCCACATAATGATATGATACGTATGGAATCTTAAGTTGCACAAGCAAACCACTTTCACTATAGGGTGCCAGAGTGCACAAAGGGATGAAACTAAGGTCTCTCACAACATTTTTCGTCATCATATGAAGGAATCTCTTTTACACACCGGTTATGTAAGTTGATAACCTCGTCCGCCTTTGGTGGTCTCTGGTCCCTAGTGACTGAGCCCAACACTCACAGGAATGCCCCCCCCCCCCCCCCCCCGCCCCCTGAAATTCCTTTGTACCTGCCCCTACCTGCCCACAGGTCTTGGTAAAATATATTCTTCTGAGATACAGACCTGAACATACACACTGTAACAGGAATTGTTTAGTAACAATGCCATCGCTTAAATGTATTACTGATTGAGTATAAGAATTGTTTTTGTAATTCTTATACTTTATTGTACATCATCTTTCTAACAGAATTAAAATGCCTTTAGGCTTACCATTTGTGATAAAAAATTGTGTTCGCAAGGCTTGTGCTGTGCCCCTTTATGAATACTGAACTAATTTCATAATAACCTTTTAGCGCACTTGAGTGACCCACTTTCACTCAAGAGCACCCACTAGAAGCAAATCTCTAAAAAGATTACAGTTAATCATTTTGTCCCATTTCTTGAAGCTGAAGATTAACCCATGTTCACAGAGATGTTGGAACTGTTTGCTGAATCTCCAGCTTTTATTAGTTGAGATATTTCATAGGGTTCAAAGCTAATATGATTAGTCCTACACTAATGACCGTATAGTTTCTAGGATGTTTATTTGTCATGTACAAGATACAGTGTACTTGTACTAATATACAAGTACACGTGTACTAATGAAGTGCTGCGCCCAACATGGGCCCCCACACTGCAACCTTAAAGGAGTAGTCTATGATCTACGATTTATGATCATATACAACAGCCCATTTCAAAATATTGACAGTCGGTGCACTCTTGAGATTTTAGTGCTCGTTGCTCATGTCACAGTTAATACCCATTCACAATGCACACATATTCCCATATATCCATTATATGGTTAGCTGTGACTTAGCTGTGACATGAGCAATAAGCAGTAATATCTCAAGAATGCAGTCAAAATGTTGATATGGACCATATACAATCGTAAAATAAACTTATATAACAGAGCTTATGATGCGAAATACCAAACTACCCCTTTAAGAGTCTGATGCTGTACTGACTGAGCTCACCCAGCAGATGGTTTCAGAGTGTTTATTTGTCACACAACAATATAGCTGCCTGGGTAGTTCAGTCAGTAATTTTGGGGTCGCTGGTTCGAGCCCCATGTTTTGGGCACAGCTACAGCAGTGGCGTTTCCTCCCATAGGCCAGGGTCTGTCTGGTGTACCTCCCCCCAAAAATCATTAAAAATGTAATTAATTCCTTTGTTTCAGGCTGTTTTTTGACTTAACTGTATGGTCTTATATGCTTACAGCCATGCCACCTGGATAACCAAGACCACAAAGTCTAAAGTGCAAACATTCATCAACAGCTGCCTGAGGCGGATTTTGAATATGAAATCAATGAAATAACACCTGTCTGAAATCCCACGAGATTTCCAACGGCATTTCCCTGTCAAATACCCGATGGTGAAATGCCGCCAGATGGATAATTTCTAACTACCCCCAACTGTACCATCAGTAATAAATGCCTCTAAAAAGAATGGGGTAAGCCATTTACATTTTGGCTTTTCCCCAATCAAATCTATCAGAAGCCAGCTTTCCAATCATGATTAAAAGTCTCGCCTATACCTTCATGTCATCAGGATCACATTATCCAACTTGGTAGAGTCACGGGTCAGTCTCTAAACGCTGCACTCATCTAGAGACTGAAGACATTTGTCCAGGAGAGTGCTGTCATCACCGCCGATGGGGGGCGGCCCCCCTGCATAGCCCTTCCCCCCTCCCAGTATATTTACTCACACATCGTCACTGAACTACAGGAAGCATTTGATTGTAAATGGTACCTGTATTATGTACAAATGAAATGTATTTGTTATTATTCAAGACTCACAGTTTTTGTATATATAAGTATACTTTATATATATATATATACAGTATATATATAAATATACAGTATATATATATATATAGCCTATATATATATACAGTATATATATATATATACAGTATATATATATATAAAGTATACTTATATATACATATATATACTTTATACTTTATACTATAATTACATTTTATTTAATGTAATTATTTACACCTTTTTTCTGTCATTTATTGAAGACATGAATGCTTAAGGCTGTAAGAGTGAAGCAGGTGAGACAGTCTCTGCAGACTGAGGATGGAACAGAAGTCAAGACACCACAAAATAAAAAGTTTCAACACCTCAGAACGCCTTTATTTGTACGTCTGAAAGTTTGGCCGCAGGTTGTCTGATGAACGGTGTTCTGTGGCGTGTCTGTGAGGAGGAGCTCTCTTCCGGATGTTTCTCACAGGTGACAGGTCTCGGCGGCGGAGGAGGAGCTGACCACCTGTCCGTCCACCATTTCCTCCACGATGGTCACCACCTTCCGCGTGGTTGTGGACGTAGTCAGGCTGGTGGCACAGATAAACAGCGTGGTTATGTTTCTTTAAGTCTCTAAGTTACCAAAAAATAGCAAGGCCTCAAAAACTACTTGATCGTCTCGTTGAGAGAGGTCAGGGAAGATTTTTTTTATTTTTACAGTTCAACTACATTGGTGAACTATTTCGTTGCTTCCCTCTGGAAAATTAGAGGTAGGATCACTATGTACATCCCACTTTTCTCTATGTAAAAAACATTGTGTTGCCTCTGTGTATATGAAATTCACTATATAAATAAAGTTTGATTTGATTTGTAAAATGGTTTAATTTTTTCATTTAATTTCTACATTTAAAATTTCACAATTTAATATTTTAATTAAAAAAAATTTTTTTTTACAAATCTCAAATGTAAAAATTTTAAAAAATTAAATTACAAATTTTACATTTAATTTAATCATTAATTAAATTTAATCATTCCAATGTATGTAAATGTGCGAAGTCACTCAGACATGACGCTGAGATCTCACCCGCAGCCCTCTCCATCCAGGAGCCTCCTGTACTCAGCGATCTCCATCTCCAGCCTGGTCTTGATGTCCAGCAGCATCTTGTACTCCTGACCCTGGCGCTCCAGGTCTGCTCTGAGCTGCACCAGCTGCTCCTCCATGCTGCTCACCTGCATCTGGAAACTCGACAGCCGCATGGAGTAGCGGTTCTGTGTCTCCGCCAGAGTGTTCTCCAGGGAGGATTTCTGTGACAGAGAAGAGGGAAGCCGAGGGGTCAGTTGAGCTAACAGACGGCGTGGTGGACACAAAAGGAGAACCTAGAGGTCGCTGACTGTCTGGGGTTCCCGAGGCCGTCTTACCATGCTGATTTGGGACTGCAGTTCGATTTCAAGACTCTGCAGCGTACGTTTAACTTCATTGATCTCCGATCGGGACATCTGGAGAGTTTCTGTGCAGACACTGACTTCCTTGTTTATGCACTCACTCTGTGGGACAAAGCATAAAAAATTTCAATGGACATCTGATGGGACATTAATCCCTCCCCCCCACACACACACACTCACAGTTGTTTTTTTTAAAGATATTTTTTAAGGCATTTCTGCTTTATTAGGGATAGGACAGTGTAGGTGACAGACAGGAAAGGTAGAAGAGAGAGAGAGGGGAAGACATGCAGCAAAGGGCGTGGGCCGGATTCGAACCCACGCCGCTGCAGAAAGGACTAGCCTTTACATGGTAAGCGCCCCAGCCCATTGAGCTACTGGGGAGCCCCTACACTCACAGTTTTTTAAGTGTAAGCATAATCTATAGGATTACCTTGGTCTGGAACCAGCACTCCAGGTCTCTCTGGTTCTTGGCAGAGACGGCTTCGTAGTGTTCACGGATGTCAGCCATGACCTTGTTGAGGTCTTGCTGAGGCGCAGCGTCCACCTCCACATGGACCTGTCCGCTCATCTGGGCGCGCATGGCCAGCAGCTCCTGGAGACACACAGACAATAACCAGTTATTACTCCTGTTACTACTTGTTACTCCCTTGTTACAACAGGGGAAATGTCACTACAGTGACTGTCCCGACAATTCACCTCACAAATGACCACTCGGAATCATGTAAAATACTGTATGATGCCCTGCTAACATTGCTTGTTCACTTCATTTTGGGTGCTCTGTTGACATCACCCATTTCCACTGGGTCTGTTCTACTTTTGTGGTGAACTTGTTCTTAAACACAGTTCAAATTAGTTAGTAATGAACGTAGTTATCCGTGTTACTGTGACAACTCTTCTCACAAATCAGTCCCTTTACTTAATTTACCTAAGGCAATAGGTTTCCTCCATTTTTTCCTCCATTTTTTTTTTTTTTTACAAGGAGTCAGACCCACCTCCTCATGGTTCTTCTTGAGGAAGACCAACTCCTCTCTCAGACCCTCGATCTGCATCTCCAGATCTGCCCGGGCCATGGTCAGATCATCCAGAACCTTCCTCAGCCCATTGATGTCGGCCTCCACAGACTGCCTCATGGCCAGCTCGTTCTCATACCTGCATGGCGTTACAGCAGCTCAATAGCAGAGAATTGTGGACCACAGATACGCTGCTATCTACATGGAAAAACAGCACTGAAACTGACAGGAAGTGCTTGGTGACTCAGTTGTCGCGCCACGTGACTTACTTGACTCTGAAGTCATCTGCAGCCAGCTTTGCGTTGTCGATGCTGAGGTAGATTCCACCGTTGATGCAAGTGGCATGCTGAATCTGGAAGAGAAAAAGAATTGCAGTGATTCAGTAAAAGGTACACAACATCGAGCCTCAAAAGGAAGAAGGGAAATAATTAAATACCATGAGCTCATACTCCTTCTAGATAAACGATAGGTGGCGTATTAATGTCACCTCATGGACATAAAGTTGTGTAAGACATGGACGTTTTTATGGCATTGCCTTTGATATTATTGCGTTTTTTTTTTTTCTTTTCTGGGGGAGGAGTCTTACAAACGAATGGTGTTTGTCTCGAGTCAGGGTGCTCATTCCCCTCTTCCTGTCACATTTGCGTAAACAGAAGAAAACAGAAGAAAACAATGGCATAACACACTGAATCAGTCAGTTTCTCAACATAGGCAGGTTATGTACCTTGGATTGGAGGTCACTGATGGAGGCAGAGAAACCACTGAAGTTGTGAGCAGTGGGCTGGAGCTTGTTGTCCAGGAACTGGCGGATCTTCAGCTCCAGCTCTGCGTTGGCCTTCTCCAAGGAGCGCACCTTGTCCAGGTAGGTGGCCAGACGGTCGTTCAGGTTCTGCATGGTGGCCTTCTCGTTGGCAGACACGTTGACGGCGTCGGACAGGTTGAATCCGCCGCCGCCGGCACCGAAGCCGTAACCGCCTCCGCCGCCGGAGGAGAAGACCCTGGAGGCGGTGGAGCTGGAGATACGCACCCCAGAGCCCCCGGCGCCCCCGTACACGCTGCCGGCCCTCATGCCGAATTGGCCTCCAGCTCCCATCATGGTTCCTCCAGATGTCCTGAAGCTGCGGGTGGAGAAGGAGGTCATGGCGATGGAGTTTGCTGTCTTCCTGTGCAGTCTGGAGAGGAGAGAGTGAGGAGTGGAGGACTCCTCACCGTTTTATACAAGCGTGTGGGGTGAGGGAACGGGGGAGGGAGGGAGGGAGGGAACGAGGGAGGGAGGGAGGGGGAGAGGCAGGGCTGGGGAGAAGACACCTGTCGACATTCAGAGACCATAAAAACTAATCTGGCATACCAGGAACTGCAATCACCACAAGTGGGAGTGGCTGAAAACAGCGAGATTTATCTCTTATAATCTTTGCACAGAGAAACATGAATAGGGGCATCGGAGAGATAATTTTTCATCCGTGTCAAAGCTATCAAGGAAAAATCTACAGAGCAGGAGTGAGTTGTTTCCAAAAAAACAGCATCTCTCACCCTTAATCCTATGAGTTGCTGAAGTAGTTTGTGATGTAGTAACATTTCCCCTGTTGTAACAAGGGAGTAACAAGTAGTAACAGGAGTAATAAGTGCTTTTTGAAAAATATTTTTGCGGTATCAAAATCTGCATTACCCTTGCATCGAGTACAGAGTGAGATTTGTTGACGGGCACCTATGGTGACTGAATGAATGAATGAATGACTGGTTTGTGCTAAGAAAGCTGCAGTAGTAATCAGGTCACTGCAATCTCCAGCCGGTCCCACTGAAGCCCTTTGACAGTTCTCTGACATGTGGTGAACTGAATAGCCTACTCAGTTTGGGCTTTTACTAAACACCATGCAAAACTGGTTTAAAAAATAAACCCCTAAGTAAACAAACGTCGATTGCATTTGGAGCTCCGCGTAATCTTGAATAAACAGTGATAACCATTCGGCCGCTGACTGCAGTGAATCCACGGCTAGAGAAGAACACGGAAGAATCAAAAACTGAACACAGTAGGTGATCAGCTTTTAATAGGTGTTATCCTAAGAATTACTCTTAACAAAGTCAAGTATTTTATGTTTCATAAGCAGATACTCAGTATTCTGTTGAAAACCTTTATTTGTTCCCATGGAAGAACAGAAGAAAGTCAAAATAGCATTAATGAGGCCTTCAAAAGCTGAAGAACAATCATTACAGAGGACTGAAACCATAGAATCTAGTTTTGTTTAGAGATAACATGAAGCCTGTGGTCTTACAGGTGTGACAAGTTTGCCTTGATTAGACCTGCGAGGCACTTGTCTGAGCGCATGTTCTCATACTCGCTTCATGCTGAAGGGGAAATGGTTGACATTTTTGACTTCACACATCCCTGCGATTTATGATTTATGACAGCTGGTGCATGTTCTGGGGTTTAACCTGATGGAAGATAGAACATTATTGAACGTTTTTCATTGTTGTATTATTGGTTATTTTATGAATGTACCCTTTGTTATTATTGTTGCTAAAATCTCAATCTTAAGCCGTGCTGTCAGTTGTGTAACTTGCAATTTCAATAAACATTTGATCGCAAAAAAATATTATTGTTAAGTACGTTAAGGTACTTGGGGGGGGGGGAATACATCTTGTTCCAATGTTTTTCCCTGATAATCATTATGTAATAAACCATAAGATAAAACACGTATTCTTGTCTTGTGCTAATGCCTCACATGGCTTCCTGCCAGACCCCTGCTGTTCTGAGCCATGATGGGGTCAGAGAGCTATGAGGTTTGTGTTGCGTTCTCTTTCACAGGAACCAGCTGAACCAGCAGGGCTGAACCCCTCGCCAGGCTTCACCGATTGATTCATTCTCTACTGTGGGAGAGGGTTCAAACAGAACAACCCTGGACAAATATGATCAGCAAACATGCCTTTTTATGGATCCTCTAACAGGTTGTTATCCAACCAGAATAAAGCCTCACTGTTGTTAGGAAGGTTAGAGATTAGAGGTGAAAGACTTGTTTAATGAGGAAGGGCGGTCAGTTGGGAAACTGAGTTTTTCTGATGTGCAGATATCTTTAACTAGTTTTGAATACCTGTTGTTTTATTTGATTTATCAAAACCTTACATAGTCTGCAGCTTAATCATATTTCACCACTTCATCCTCTGGTGGCAGAGTGATTTCACCTCCTTATCCCCTGGTGAAGGAGTGAGCTAAATGCATATTGTATGATGAGCCTGAAGGTAAAATAACTCTGAGGGGAATTTTGAATGAGAGTGACAGAGTTATTGTCACAGTGTACTCTCTCTGGAGTTCAGGGTAGGGGGACACACCCACACAACCGGTTCCAGCTCGTTCCCCTATTTACCTGTCATCTTTATTGACTCTCACTCATTCTCAGAGAGCCCATGGAACATGTACTGTGTACTATAAGTGATTGCCTTTCCCCCACCTTATGTAAAGCATTAAGAGACTGTAAAATGTTTAAAGCTTAAAGAATGCTTGTTTATGCTCTGAAAGTTACAGTACCAGTTCGACGATTAGCTTTACAGTCCTAGCATTATCCTGTAGATTCTCGAAGGAAAAGGCTTCTTCATCTAATCTAGGTCTGATGTGCGTTTTTTGGTCGCAAGACCTTCGTCAGAGTACCCCCTAATATATGAGTAATATATGAGTTTAAAGTTTAAACATTAACCCACCACACCTAAACGCGCTCTTGTGAAATAGGACAAATCAGCAGGTTACTAACGCGTGTTTGAAAAAAAAAAATCCCAGGACGTCGAGGGTGTTTTTATTGGCCACACGGTGACCGTGATTATTACACACATGAGAGGTGAACACAGCACACAACACACACATGGTTTCTACTGCCATTCCATAGTGACAGCAAGGTGGACAGTAATGACCTGGAATCAAAACCACCTTAGGAGGCCCAGTGGGCCACCTGACTTTAGGGAGACACCATGGGGATGATTTTAGGGAGACACCATGGGGATGATTTTAGGGAGACACCATGGGGATGATTTTAGGGAGACACCATGGGGATGGTTTTAGGGAGACACCATGGGGATGATTTTAGGGAGACACCATGGGGATGATTTTAGGGAGACACCATGGGGATGGTTTTAGGGAGACACCATGGGGATGATTTTAGGGAGACACCATGGGGATGGTTTTAGGGATGACACCATGGGGGTGTGTCCTGACGGTTGCTGTCAGGCTGAAAGAGATCAGACACAAGCTGAAATACTGAGGTGCTCCTCTGTGACAAGCTGGTTCAAAAACAAAGACATTGGTCATTCCTCTTTCCTCAATTATTGAATGATTAGATATCAAACATTAAAATAAGATTAATTTCCCCACCCCCCTCTCTCTCTCCTCTCTCTGGGCGTGGCAGCTCTGAATGTTCTAGAGGTTTACAGTACAATCACCTCTCAGTCTGTTCCCTTCATCAATCACTCACTCTTTTCACAAGCGCATTCTGCCTTGTCAAACACTCTCTCAGCAGTTCATTCACTACTGTATGTTTATCTCACGACCGTACACGACAAGCGCAGCGTTAATACTGGGGAACAGGTCGCTCTCCGTGCCTCTTTGTTCAGGTCACCAGGTAATTATAGTGCACCCTCTCCAGAGCAGTGTTCATGATTACGAAGAAAGAAAAACTAAAGCAAATCCCCACGTCTCTCCTCACTTTGTTTCGTGTCCACTTCCTGTGGTGCGATGGTCGGCCTATACACTGTACATCCTGTGTTAGGCACCATAAAGTACATTTCTTCTAAGATAACTTCAGTATCTACCTCACACTCTATCAAGCAGCAGTTCCGGTGCTTCCTCCATAAAGATTATTACGCGTCCCGACAAGCAGGAAATCATCAGGTTATTTCAACGTTTAACACATTTTTTGGATTTGCATTAAAGACAGCGCACCACGTTTTTCCCCTAGCTCTCTTAAACTGGCCGCAGTCCCCTCTAAGAGCCACTTCAACACTGGCAACACGCCCCACAGAGCTAGTAAGTATGTTACAGTATAAAGAGCTGTCACTTTTTTTGCAAGGCTATATACAGTTTACCACATGGTCTGCCCAGTCTGAACACAAGGCCCCGAACCTTGTACGATCTGCTGCGCTCAGGAAAAAGATACAGGGTCTCTATGGGTAATTGAAAGCTGAATAGATTCAGGAAATCCTTTGTCCCCTTGTCCATCAATATCTTGAATGAGGGAAAATGAATAGTTCACTGGGTTGATAGATGTACTTCATGATGATGATGTCAATCACGCTGTCCTTTCTTATGTATTATATGTTTCTGTATATGTGTCGGCTTGCAGTGCGGGCAATAGCCCAAGACAAATCTCCTTCGGGACAATAAAAGGTTACTTACTTAGGCTACTTAACTCATAAACTCAACTGGCGCAATGGCTGGGATAGTTTCTATAGTTCCCTGACCTGTAAACATGATGACCGCCCTCTCAAATGTGACATTGTGCGTAATATAAACAGTTTAGAATGAGTATAAACTGGAGGGTGGAGGTGTTGGACTTTTCCTTTCAAGGCAAAGTGTGTGTGTGTGCATGTGTGTGTGTGTGTTTGTGTGTGTGTATGCGTGTGAGTGTGTGCGTGCGTACGTGTCCAACCCCTGGTATGTATGTGTTACAGGTCCCAGGTCAGGGGGGGGTGTGGGGCCCTGTAACATGTATAGGGCCCCACGCCCGCCCCCCTGACCTGGGACCTGTAACATATGCATGCCCTGAGGCCAGTGCATCTCCAGCTACCTTCTTCGTTAACTGACCTTGTTAAATAACAGTCGAAAACACACACACACACACACACACAAACACACAAACACACACACACACACACACACACACACACACACACACACACACACACACACACACACACAAAGAGCCTTTTTTTTTTACTAGCAACATAAAAGTTTGAAGCAACATTGCATTGTACTACATCAAAGCAGAAACATAATCCACACAACCCAGCCATAATCAAGCTGTGGACTGAACCTGAGCCGGGCTCAGTACTACCAGGTTCACTTCTACTGGGCTCTACTACCGGGTTCAGTTCTACCGGGTTCAGTACTACTGGGTTCAGTAGGCTACTACCGGTTTCAGTTCTACCGGGTTCAGTACTACTGGGTTCAGTGCTACCGGGCTCCCTACTACTGGGCTCAGTTCTATTGGACTCAGTTCTGTATACAGTACATGACCTCGGAAATGAATGTGCCCTCAAACTCTGTGTGATCGTTGTATGACTGCACATTGTTGAGTGTAAAGCCTTGATATAACCGGGAATGTACACAGGCAGCCCGATCTAATGTATCAACCTAACTGCACATCTAAAGCAACAATATCACACCACAGCTCAAAAGACCTTATTTAAACGAAGCCCAAATTAATTTACCAAATACGAGTAACAGCTGTGCCTGGACATGTTTCGGCAGACCACAGATCAGATTCTGCGGTCCAAGATAAGGTGAGGGTGGGTCCTGGGAGGGGGGGTGGCGTCTATGGGAGTGGTGGAGCAAGATAAGATAATCACGGCGGCTCTCTGTGATTCACTAACCATGCCCCCCTGCCTGTGCGCACACGCACGCGCACACACACAGACTTGCCTTTGAATGGTCATGGTTTAATGATATGAGTGATGAGAGTCGAGCAAACGGCTATACACGCCCATTTCAATGCCAAGTTTCTGGAATTCTCTCGGAAAATCGGACTACGCTAGCAAGCCGTAACCTGCGCCGGTAACAACAATCTGTGAGATCCTCTTGGCTGCGTTCCAGGTGGAGAGAACATTTCCATTTTGAGCAGTTCCTCAGCCCCGAGGCATCGCTGGAAGGCCTCCTGGATTTGCATACTGAGAAGCTTGGTCATTGTTCGTGCTCCATTTAAACCTCTGTTCGACTAATCCGCTTGTGCGAGTGTCGAAATGAAAGCAGGCTACAGTATGCTCATTGAAACAGCAATGCATTGTTTCTCACAGTAACTTTAATTAAAAGATGCGTGCAACACTCTCCCTCCACAGCCATTTTGTGTGGGATCATCCACCCACAGTAGTTATGCCAGGGCCGGCCCTAGCATTTCAGCAGCTCTAGGCGGGGGGGGGGGGGGGGTGCTGCTGCTGCGCGATTTGTTGACGGGGGGGGGGGGGGCTTTTAATAAAAATAAAAAATAATTTTTTTATTTTTTTTTGGTGCTCCTTGGCCAGGCGCCCCTTGGCCATTTGGCGCCCTAGGCGACCGCCTATTTCGCCTATGCCTCGGGCCGGCCCTGAGTTATGCAACCAATCAGCACCCGAGCCAAATTCCTCTTCACCCAGTCGATTGGAAAGACCAACGGCCGGGCTTCGAAGCCGAAGTCACATGCGCGTGCTCTCGAGCTGCTGGCTGCTGCTGCTCACACAGACCAGCTGCGTGGACTGGGACTGCTCATCCACAGATATAAGAACATATGCAAGACATACGAGTCCTGAGATGAACTAAACCAGTATGATTATGAGTCTGACAGTCTGAGCGTGTCTACATGTTGTAAAGGTGTCTGCACTTCACCCAACCAACACCAAACAACTCCCAACACCCAACATTCTAAAGACAGTTGTCAGTTGTACGAATGTTGAAAGTTTAAAA